>NW_027368420.1:0-50020 GCF_046119375.1 Phyllobates terribilis | reverse complement strand
AATCAATGAATATTGTAAATGCACAAACAGTAATATCTCCACATTGCACGGTGCAATTCTGAAATTTTTAGCTTTTTCCTGTTAATCCTAGCATGATAAAGAAGATTCAAAGAGAGTGAGATGCCAGCTCCTTTCATTCAGTCAGTAGCTTCAAACATTTCTGGTATATGAAAAACATGTTTTTCAATGGCAAAAATCAATGAATATTGTAAATGCACAAACAGTAATATCTCCACATTGCACGGTGCAATTCTGAAATTTTTAGCTTTTTCCTGTTAATCCTAGCATGATAAAGAAGATTCAAAGAGAGTGAGATGCCAGCTCCTTTCATTCAGTCAGTAGCTTCAAACATTTCTGGTATATGAAAACATGTTTTTCAATGGCAAAAATCAATGAATATTGTAAATGCACAAACAGTAATATCTCCACATTGCACGGTGCAATTCTGAAATTTTTAGCTTTTTCCTGTTAATCCTAGCATGATAAAGAAGATTCAAAGAGAGTGAGATGCCAGCTCCTTTCATTCAGTCAGTAGCTTCAAACATTTCTGGTATATGAAAAACATGTTTTTCAATGGCAAAAATCAATGAATATTGTAAATGCACAAACAGTAATATCTCCACATTGCACGGTGCAATTCTGAAATTTTTAGCTTTTTCCTGTTAATCCTAGCATGATAAAGAAGATTCAAAGAGAGTGAGATGCCAGCTCCTTTCATTCAGTCAGTAGCTTCAAACATTTCTGGTATATGAAAACATGTTTTTCAATGGCAAAAATCAATGAATATTGTAAATGCACAAACAGTAATATCTCCACATTGCACGGTGCAATTCTGAAATTTTTAGCTTTTTCCTGTTAATCCTAGCATGATAAAGAAGATTCAAAGAGAGTGAGATGCCAGCTCCTTTCATTCAGTCAGTAGCTTCAAACATTTCTGGTATATGAAAAACATGTTTTTCAATGGCAAAAATCAATGAATATTGTAAATGCACAAACAGTAATATCTCCACATTGCACGGTGCAATTCTGAAATTTTTAGCTTTTTCCTGTTAATCCTAGCATGATAAAGAAGATTCAAAGAGAGTGAGATGCCAGCTCCTTTCATTCAGTCAGTAGCTTCAAACATTTCTGGTATATGAAAAACATGTTTTTCAATGGCAAAAATCAATGAATATTGTAAATGCACAAACAGTAATATCTCCACATTGCACGGTGCAATTCTGAAATTTTTAGCTTTTTCCTGTTAATCCTAGCATGATAAAGAAGATTCAAAGAGAGTGAGATGCCAGCTCCTTTCATTCAGTCAGTAGCTTCAAACATTTCTGGTATATGAAAACATGTTTTTCAATGGCAAAAATCAATGAATATTGTAAATGCACAAACAGTAATATCTCCACATTGCACGGTGCAATTCTGAAATTTTTAGCTTTTTCCTGTTAATCCTAGCATGATAAAGAAGATTCAAAGAGAGTGAGATGCCAGCTCCTTTCATTCAGTCAGTAGCTTCAAACATTTCTGGTATATGAAAAACATGTTTTTCAATGGCAAAAATCAATGAATATTGTAAATGCACAAACAGTAATATCTCCACATTGCACGGTGCAATTCTGAAATTTTTAGCTTTTTCCTGTTAATCCTAGCATGATAAAGAAGATTCAAAGAGAGTGAGATGCCAGCTCCTTTCATTCAGTCAGTAGCTTCAAACATTTCTGGTATATGAAAACATGTTTTTCAATGGCAAAAATCAATGAATATTGTAAATGCACAAACAGTAATATCTCCACATTGCACGGTGCAATTCTGAAATTTTTAGCTTTTTCCTGTTAATCCTAGCATGATAAAGAAGATTCAAAGAGAGTGAGATGCCAGCTCCTTTCATTCAGTCAGTAGCTTCAAACATTTCTGGTATATGAAAACATGTTTTTCAATGGCAAAAATCAATGAATATTGTAAATGCACAAACAGTAATATCTCCACATTGCACGGTGCAATTCTGAAATTTTTAGCTTTTTCCTGTTAATCCTAGCATGATAAAGAAGATTCAAAGAGAGTGAGATGCCAGCTCCTTTCATTCAGTCAGTAGCTTCAAACATTTCTGGTATATGAAAAACATGTTTTTCAATGGCAAAAATCAATGAATATTGTAAATGCACAAACAGTAATATCTCCACATTGCACGGTGCAATTCTGAAATTTTTAGCTTTTTCCTGTTAATCCTAGCATGATAAAGAAGATTCAAAGAGAGTGAGATGCCAGCTCCTTTCATTCAGTCAGTAGCTTCAAACATTTCTGGTATCGTTTTTCAATGGCAAAAATCAATGAATATTGTAAATGCACAAACAGTAATATCTCCACATTGCACGGTGCAATTCTGAAATTTTTAGCTTTTTCCTGTTAATCCTAGCATGATAAAGAAGATTCAAAGAGAGTGAGATGCCAGCTCCTTTCATTCAGTCAGTAGCTTCAAACATTTCTGGTATATGAAAAACATGTTTTTCAATGGCAAAAATCAATGAATATTGTAAATGCACAAACAGTAATATCTCCACATTGCACGGTGCAATTCTGAAATTTTTAGCTTTTTCCTGTTAATCCTAGCATGATAAAGAAGATTCAAAGAGAGTGAGATGCCAGCTCCTTTCATTCAGTCAGTAGCTTCAAACATTTCTGGTATATGAAAAACATGTTTTTCAATGGCAAAAATCAATGAATATTGTAAATGCACAAACAGTAATATCTCCACATTGCACGGTGCAATTCTGAAATTTTTAGCTTTTTCCTGTTAATCCTAGCATGATAAAGAAGATTCAAAGAGAGTGAGATGCCAGCTCCTTTCATTCAGTCAGTAGCTTCAAACATTTCTGGTAGATGAAACGTTTTTCAATGGCAAAAATCAATGAATATTGTAAATGCACAAACAGTAATATCTCCACATTGCACGGTGCAATTCTGAAATTTTTAGCTTTTTCCTGTTAATCCTAGCATGATAAAGAAGATTCAAAGAGAGTGAGATGCCAGCTCCTTTCATTCAGTCAGTAGCTTCAAACATTTCTGGTATATGAAAAACATGTTTTTCAATGGCAAAAATCAATGAATATTGTAAATGCACAAACAGTAATATCTCCACATTGCACGGTGCAATTCTGAAATTTTTAGCTTTTTCCTGTTAATCCTAGCATGATAAAGAAGATTCAAAGAGAGTGAGATGCCAGCTCCTTTCATTCAGTCAGTAGCTTCAAACATTTCTGGTATATGACATGTTTTTCAATGGCAAAAATCAATGAATATTGTAAATGCACAAACAGTAATATCTCCACATTGCACGGTGCAATTCTGAAATTTTTAGCTTTTTCCTGTTAATCCTAGCATGATAAAGAAGATTCAAAGAGAGTGAGATGCCAGCTCCTTTCATTCAGTCAGTAGCTTCAAACATTTCTGGTATATGAAAACATGTTTTTCAATGGCAAAAATCAATGAATATTGTAAATGCACAAACAGTAATATCTCCACATTGCACGGTGCAATTCTGAAATTTTTAGCTTTTTCCTGTTAATCCTAGCATGATAAAGAAGATTCAAAGAGAGTGAGATGCCAGCTCCTTTCATTCAGTCAGTAGCTTCAAACATTTCTGGTATATGAAAACATGTTTTTCAATGGCAAAAATCAATGAATATTGTAAATGCACAAACAGTAATATCTCCACATTGCACGGTGCAATTCTGAAATTTTTAGCTTTTTCCTGTTAATCCTAGCATGATAAAGAAGATTCAAAGAGAGTGAGATGCCAGCTCCTTTCATTCAGTCAGTAGCTTCAAACATTTCTGGTATATGAAAACATGTTTTTCAATGGCAAAAATCAATGAATATTGTAAATGCACAAACAGTAATATCTCCACATTGCACGGTGCAATTCTGAAATTTTTAGCTTTTTCCTGTTAATCCTAGCATGATAAAGAAGATTCAAAGAGAGTGAGATGCCAGCTCCTTTCATTCAGTCAGTAGCTTCAAACATTTCTGGTATATGAACTGTTTTTCAATGGCAAAAATCAATGAATATTGTAAATGCACAAACAGTAATATCTCCACATTGCACGGTGCAATTCTGAAATTTTTAGCTTTTTCCTGTTAATCCTAGCATGATAAAGAAGATTCAAAGAGAGTGAGATGCCAGCTCCTTTCATTCAGTCAGTAGCTTCAAACATTTCTGGTATATGAAACATGTTTTTCAATGGCAAAAATCAATGAATATTGTAAATGCACAAACAGTAATATCTCCACATTGCACGGTGCAATTCTGAAATTTTTAGCTTTTTCCTGTTAATCCTAGCATGATAAAGAAGATTCAAAGAGAGTGAGATGCCAGCTCCTTTCATTCAGTCAGTAGCTTCAAACATTTCTGGTATATGAAAAACATGTTTTTCAATGGCAAAAATCAATGAATATTGTAAATGCACAAACAGTAATATCTCCACATTGCACGGTGCAATTCTGAAATTTTTAGCTTTTTCCTGTTAATCCTAGCATGATAAAGAAGATTCAAAGAGAGTGAGATGCCAGCTCCTTTCATTCAGTCAGTAGCTTCAAACATTTCTGGTATATGAAAACATGTTTTTCAATGGCAAAAATCAATGAATATTGTAAATGCACAAACAGTAATATCTCCACATTGCACGGTGCAATTCTGAAATTTTTAGCTTTTTCCTGTTAATCCTAGCATGATAAAGAAGATTCAAAGAGAGTGAGATGCCAGCTCCTTTCATTCAGTCAGTAGCTTCAAACATTTCTGGTATATGAAAAACATGTTTTTCAATGGCAAAAATCAATGAATATTGTAAATGCACAAACAGTAATATCTCCACATTGCACGGTGCAATTCTGAAATTTTTAGCTTTTTCCTGTTAATCCTAGCATGATAAAGAAGATTCAAAGAGAGTGAGATGCCAGCTCCTTTCATTCAGTCAGTAGCTTCAAACATTTCTGGTATATGAACATGTTTTTCAATGGCAAAAATCAATGAATATTGTAAATGCACAAACAGTAATATCTCCACATTGCACGGTGCAATTCTGAAATTTTTAGCTTTTTCCTGTTAATCCTAGCATGATAAAGAAGATTCAAAGAGAGTGAGATGCCAGCTCCTTTCATTCAGTCAGTAGCTTCAAACATTTCTGGTATATGAAAACATGTTTTTCAATGGCAAAAATCAATGAATATTGTAAATGCACAAACAGTAATATCTCCACATTGCACGGTGCAATTCTGAAATTTTTAGCTTTTTCCTGTTAATCCTAGCATGATAAAGAAGATTCAAAGAGAGTGAGATGCCAGCTCCTTTCATTCAGTCAGTAGCTTCAAACATTTCTGGTATATGAAACTGTTTTTCAATGGCAAAAATCAATGAATATTGTAAATGCACAAACAGTAATATCTCCACATTGCACGGTGCAATTCTGAAATTTTTAGCTTTTTCCTGTTAATCCTAGCATGATAAAGAAGATTCAAAGAGAGTGAGATGCCAGCTCCTTTCATTCAGTCAGTAGCTTCAAACATTTCTGGTATATGAAAAACATGTTTTTCAATGGCAAAAATCAATGAATATTGTAAATGCACAAACAGTAATATCTCCACATTGCACGGTGCAATTCTGAAATTTTTAGCTTTTTCCTGTTAATCCTAGCATGATAAAGAAGATTCAAAGAGAGTGAGATGCCAGCTCCTTTCATTCAGTCAGTAGCTTCAAACATTTCTGGTATATGAAACATGTTTTTCAATGGCAAAAATCAATGAATATTGTAAATGCACAAACAGTAATATCTCCACATTGCACGGTGCAATTCTGAAATTTTTAGCTTTTTCCTGTTAATCCTAGCATGATAAAGAAGATTCAAAGAGAGTGAGATGCCAGCTCCTTTCATTCAGTCAGTAGCTTCAAACATTTCTGGTATATGAAAAACATGTTTTTCAATGGCAAAAATCAATGAATATTGTAAATGCACAAACAGTAATATCTCCACATTGCACGGTGCAATTCTGAAATTTTTAGCTTTTTCCTGTTAATCCTAGCATGATAAAGAAGATTCAAAGAGAGTGAGATGCCAGCTCCTTTCATTCAGTCAGTAGCTTCAAACATTTCTGGTATATGAAAAACATGTTTTTCAATGGCAAAAATCAATGAATATTGTAAATGCACAAACAGTAATATCTCCACATTGCACGGTGCAATTCTGAAATTTTTAGCTTTTTCCTGTTAATCCTAGCATGATAAAGAAGATTCAAAGAGAGTGAGATGCCAGCTCCTTTCATTCAGTCAGTAGCTTCAAACATTTCTGAATGACATGTTTTTCAATGGCAAAAATCAATGAATATTGTAAATGCACAAACAGTAATATCTCCACATTGCACGGTGCAATTCTGAAATTTTTAGCTTTTTCCTGTTAATCCTAGCATGATAAAGAAGATTCAAAGAGAGTGAGATGCCAGCTCCTTTCATTCAGTCAGTAGCTTCAAACATTTCTGGTATATGAAAAACATGTTTTTCAATGGCAAAAATCAATGAATATTGTAAATGCACAAACAGTAATATCTCCACATTGCACGGTGCAATTCTGAAATTTTTAGCTTTTTCCTGTTAATCCTAGCATGATAAAGAAGATTCAAAGAGAGTGAGATGCCAGCTCCTTTCATTCAGTCAGTAGCTTCAAACATTTCTGGTATATGAAAACATGTTTTTCAATGGCAAAAATCAATGAATATTGTAAATGCACAAACAGTAATATCTCCACATTGCACGGTGCAATTCTGAAATTTTTAGCTTTTTCCTGTTAATCCTAGCATGATAAAGAAGATTCAAAGAGAGTGAGATGCCAGCTCCTTTCATTCAGTCAGTAGCTTCAAACATTTCTGGTATATGAAAACATGTTTTTCAATGGCAAAAATCAATGAATATTGTAAATGCACAAACAGTAATATCTCCACATTGCACGGTGCAATTCTGAAATTTTTAGCTTTTTCCTGTTAATCCTAGCATGATAAAGAAGATTCAAAGAGAGTGAGATGCCAGCTCCTTTCATTCAGTCAGTAGCTTCAAACATTTCTGGTATATGAAAACATGTTTTTCAATGGCAAAAATCAATGAATATTGTAAATGCACAAACAGTAATATCTCCACATTGCACGGTGCAATTCTGAAATTTTTAGCTTTTTCCTGTTAATCCTAGCATGATAAAGAAGATTCAAAGAGAGTGAGATGCCAGCTCCTTTCATTCAGTCAGTAGCTTCAAACATTTCTGTATATGAAACATGTTTTTCAATGGCAAAAATCAATGAATATTGTAAATGCACAAACAGTAATATCTCCACATTGCACGGTGCAATTCTGAAATTTTTAGCTTTTTCCTGTTAATCCTAGCATGATAAAGAAGATTCAAAGAGAGTGAGATGCCAGCTCCTTTCATTCAGTCAGTAGCTTCAAACATTTCTGGTATATGAAAAACATGTTTTTCAATGGCAAAAATCAATGAATATTGTAAATGCACAAACAGTAATATCTCCACATTGCACGGTGCAATTCTGAAATTTTTAGCTTTTTCCTGTTAATCCTAGCATGATAAAGAAGATTCAAAGAGAGTGAGATGCCAGCTCCTTTCATTCAGTCAGTAGCTTCAAACATTTCTGGTATATGAAAACATGTTTTTCAATGGCAAAAATCAATGAATATTGTAAATGCACAAACAGTAATATCTCCACATTGCACGGTGCAATTCTGAAATTTTTAGCTTTTTCCTGTTAATCCTAGCATGATAAAGAAGATTCAAAGAGAGTGAGATGCCAGCTCCTTTCATTCAGTCAGTAGCTTCAAACATTTCTGGTATGAAAAACATGTTTTTCAATGGCAAAAATCAATGAATATTGTAAATGCACAAACAGTAATATCTCCACATTGCACGGTGCAATTCTGAAATTTTTAGCTTTTTCCTGTTAATCCTAGCATGATAAAGAAGATTCAAAGAGAGTGAGATGCCAGCTCCTTTCATTCAGTCAGTAGCTTCAAACATTTCTGGTATATGAAACATGTTTTTCAATGGCAAAAATCAATGAATATTGTAAATGCACAAACAGTAATATCTCCACATTGCACGGTGCAATTCTGAAATTTTTAGCTTTTTCCTGTTAATCCTAGCATGATAAAGAAGATTCAAAGAGAGTGAGATGCCAGCTCCTTTCATTCAGTCAGTAGCTTCAAACATTTCTGGTATATGAAAAACATGTTTTTCAATGGCAAAAATCAATGAATATTGTAAATGCACAAACAGTAATATCTCCACATTGCACGGTGCAATTCTGAAATTTTTAGCTTTTTCCTGTTAATCCTAGCATGATAAAGAAGATTCAAAGAGAGTGAGATGCCAGCTCCTTTCATTCAGTCAGTAGCTTCAAACATTTCTGGTATATGAAAAACATGTTTTTCAATGGCAAAAATCAATGAATATTGTAAATGCACAAACAGTAATATCTCCACATTGCACGGTGCAATTCTGAAATTTTTAGCTTTTTCCTGTTAATCCTAGCATGATAAAGAAGATTCAAAGAGAGTGAGATGCCAGCTCCTTTCATTCAGTCAGTAGCTTCAAACATTTCTGGTATATGAAAAACATGTTTTTCAATGGCAAAAATCAATGAATATTGTAAATGCACAAACAGTAATATCTCCACATTGCACGGTGCAATTCTGAAATTTTTAGCTTTTTCCTGTTAATCCTAGCATGATAAAGAAGATTCAAAGAGAGTGAGATGCCAGCTCCTTTCATTCAGTCAGTAGCTTCAAACATTTCTGGTATATGAAAAACATGTTTTTCAATGGCAAAAATCAATGAATATTGTAAATGCACAAACAGTAATATCTCCACATTGCACGGTGCAATTCTGAAATTTTTAGCTTTTTCCTGTTAATCCTAGCATGATAAAGAAGATTCAAAGAGAGTGAGATGCCAGCTCCTTTCATTCAGTCAGTAGCTTCAAACATTTCTGGTATATGAAAAACATGTTTTTCAATGGCAAAAATCAATGAATATTGTAAATGCACAAACAGTAATATCTCCACATTGCACGGTGCAATTCTGAAATTTTTAGCTTTTTCCTGTTAATCCTAGCATGATAAAGAAGATTCAAAGAGAGTGAGATGCCAGCTCCTTTCATTCAGTCAGTAGCTTCAAACATTTCTGGTATATGAAAAACATGTTTTTCAATGGCAAAAATCAATGAATATTGTAAATGCACAAACAGTAATATCTCCACATTGCACGGTGCAATTCTGAAATTTTTAGCTTTTTCCTGTTAATCCTAGCATGATAAAGAAGATTCAAAGAGAGTGAGATGCCAGCTCCTTTCATTCAGTCAGTAGCTTCAAACATTTCTGGTATATGAAAACATGTTTTTCAATGGCAAAAATCAATGAATATTGTAAATGCACAAACAGTAATATCTCCACATTGCACGGTGCAATTCTGAAATTTTTAGCTTTTTCCTGTTAATCCTAGCATGATAAAGAAGATTCAAAGAGAGTGAGATGCCAGCTCCTTTCATTCAGTCAGTAGCTTCAAACATTTCTGGTTATGAAAACTGTTTTTCAATGGCAAAAATCAATGAATATTGTAAATGCACAAACAGTAATATCTCCACATTGCACGGTGCAATTCTGAAATTTTTAGCTTTTTCCTGTTAATCCTAGCATGATAAAGAAGATTCAAAGAGAGTGAGATGCCAGCTCCTTTCATTCAGTCAGTAGCTTCAAACATTTCTGGTAATGGACATGTTTTTCAATGGCAAAAATCAATGAATATTGTAAATGCACAAACAGTAATATCTCCACATTGCACGGTGCAATTCTGAAATTTTTAGCTTTTTCCTGTTAATCCTAGCATGATAAAGAAGATTCAAAGAGAGTGAGATGCCAGCTCCTTTCATTCAGTCAGTAGCTTCAAACATTTCTGGTATATGAAAAACATGTTTTTCAATGGCAAAAATCAATGAATATTGTAAATGCACAAACAGTAATATCTCCACATTGCACGGTGCAATTCTGAAATTTTTAGCTTTTTCCTGTTAATCCTAGCATGATAAAGAAGATTCAAAGAGAGTGAGATGCCAGCTCCTTTCATTCAGTCAGTAGCTTCAAACATTTCTGGATATGCATGTTTTTCAATGGCAAAAATCAATGAATATTGTAAATGCACAAACAGTAATATCTCCACATTGCACGGTGCAATTCTGAAATTTTTAGCTTTTTCCTGTTAATCCTAGCATGATAAAGAAGATTCAAAGAGAGTGAGATGCCAGCTCCTTTCATTCAGTCAGTAGCTTCAAACATTTCTGGATATGAAAAACATGTTTTTCAATGGCAAAAATCAATGAATATTGTAAATGCACAAACAGTAATATCTCCACATTGCACGGTGCAATTCTGAAATTTTTAGCTTTTTCCTGTTAATCCTAGCATGATAAAGAAGATTCAAAGAGAGTGAGATGCCAGCTCCTTTCATTCAGTCAGTAGCTTCAAACATTTCTGGTATATGAAAAACATGTTTTTCAATGGCAAAAATCAATGAATATTGTAAATGCACAAACAGTAATATCTCCACATTGCACGGTGCAATTCTGAAATTTTTAGCTTTTTCCTGTTAATCCTAGCATGATAAAGAAGATTCAAAGAGAGTGAGATGCCAGCTCCTTTCATTCAGTCAGTAGCTTCAAACATTTCTGGTATATGAACAGTTTTTCAATGGCAAAAATCAATGAATATTGTAAATGCACAAACAGTAATATCTCCACATTGCACGGTGCAATTCTGAAATTTTTAGCTTTTTCCTGTTAATCCTAGCATGATAAAGAAGATTCAAAGAGAGTGAGATGCCAGCTCCTTTCATTCAGTCAGTAGCTTCAAACATTTCTGGTATATGAAAAACATGTTTTTCAATGGCAAAAATCAATGAATATTGTAAATGCACAAACAGTAATATCTCCACATTGCACGGTGCAATTCTGAAATTTTTAGCTTTTTCCTGTTAATCCTAGCATGATAAAGAAGATTCAAAGAGAGTGAGATGCCAGCTCCTTTCATTCAGTCAGTAGCTTCAAACATTTCTGGTATGAAACATGTTTTTCAATGGCAAAAATCAATGAATATTGTAAATGCACAAACAGTAATATCTCCACATTGCACGGTGCAATTCTGAAATTTTTAGCTTTTTCCTGTTAATCCTAGCATGATAAAGAAGATTCAAAGAGAGTGAGATGCCAGCTCCTTTCATTCAGTCAGTAGCTTCAAACATTTCTGGTATATGAAAAACATGTTTTTCAATGGCAAAAATCAATGAATATTGTAAATGCACAAACAGTAATATCTCCACATTGCACGGTGCAATTCTGAAATTTTTAGCTTTTTCCTGTTAATCCTAGCATGATAAAGAAGATTCAAAGAGAGTGAGATGCCAGCTCCTTTCATTCAGTCAGTAGCTTCAAACATTTCTGGTATATGAAAAACATGTTTTTCAATGGCAAAAATCAATGAATATTGTAAATGCACAAACAGTAATATCTCCACATTGCACGGTGCAATTCTGAAATTTTTAGCTTTTTCCTGTTAATCCTAGCATGATAAAGAAGATTCAAAGAGAGTGAGATGCCAGCTCCTTTCATTCAGTCAGTAGCTTCAAACATTTCTGGTATATGAAAAACATGTTTTTCAATGGCAAAAATCAATGAATATTGTAAATGCACAAACAGTAATATCTCCACATTGCACGGTGCAATTCTGAAATTTTTAGCTTTTTCCTGTTAATCCTAGCATGATAAAGAAGATTCAAAGAGAGTGAGATGCCAGCTCCTTTCATTCAGTCAGTAGCTTCAAACATTTCTGTGAAACAGTTTTTCAATGGCAAAAATCAATGAATATTGTAAATGCACAAACAGTAATATCTCCACATTGCACGGTGCAATTCTGAAATTTTTAGCTTTTTCCTGTTAATCCTAGCATGATAAAGAAGATTCAAAGAGAGTGAGATGCCAGCTCCTTTCATTCAGTCAGTAGCTTCAAACATTTCTGGTATATGAAAAACATGTTTTTCAATGGCAAAAATCAATGAATATTGTAAATGCACAAACAGTAATATCTCCACATTGCACGGTGCAATTCTGAAATTTTTAGCTTTTTCCTGTTAATCCTAGCATGATAAAGAAGATTCAAAGAGAGTGAGATGCCAGCTCCTTTCATTCAGTCAGTAGCTTCAAACATTTCTGGTATATGAAAAACATGTTTTTCAATGGCAAAAATCAATGAATATTGTAAATGCACAAACAGTAATATCTCCACATTGCACGGTGCAATTCTGAAATTTTTAGCTTTTTCCTGTTAATCCTAGCATGATAAAGAAGATTCAAAGAGAGTGAGATGCCAGCTCCTTTCATTCAGTCAGTAGCTTCAAACATTTCTGGTATATGAAAAACATGTTTTTCAATGGCAAAAATCAATGAATATTGTAAATGCACAAACAGTAATATCTCCACATTGCACGGTGCAATTCTGAAATTTTTAGCTTTTTCCTGTTAATCCTAGCATGATAAAGAAGATTCAAAGAGAGTGAGATGCCAGCTCCTTTCATTCAGTCAGTAGCTTCAAACATTTCTGGTATATGAAAAACATGTTTTTCAATGGCAAAAATCAATGAATATTGTAAATGCACAAACAGTAATATCTCCACATTGCACGGTGCAATTCTGAAATTTTTAGCTTTTTCCTGTTAATCCTAGCATGATAAAGAAGATTCAAAGAGAGTGAGATGCCAGCTCCTTTCATTCAGTCAGTAGCTTCAAACATTTCTGGTATATGAAAAACATGTTTTTCAATGGCAAAAATCAATGAATATTGTAAATGCACAAACAGTAATATCTCCACATTGCACGGTGCAATTCTGAAATTTTTAGCTTTTTCCTGTTAATCCTAGCATGATAAAGAAGATTCAAAGAGAGTGAGATGCCAGCTCCTTTCATTCAGTCAGTAGCTTCAAACATTTCTGGTATATGAAAACATGTTTTTCAATGGCAAAAATCAATGAATATTGTAAATGCACAAACAGTAATATCTCCACATTGCACGGTGCAATTCTGAAATTTTTAGCTTTTTCCTGTTAATCCTAGCATGATAAAGAAGATTCAAAGAGAGTGAGATGCCAGCTCCTTTCATTCAGTCAGTAGCTTCAAACATTTCTGGTATATGAAAAACATGTTTTTCAATGGCAAAAATCAATGAATATTGTAAATGCACAAACAGTAATATCTCCACATTGCACGGTGCAATTCTGAAATTTTTAGCTTTTTCCTGTTAATCCTAGCATGATAAAGAAGATTCAAAGAGAGTGAGATGCCAGCTCCTTTCATTCAGTCAGTAGCTTCAAACATTTCTGGTATATGAAAAACATGTTTTTCAATGGCAAAAATCAATGAATATTGTAAATGCACAAACAGTAATATCTCCACATTGCACGGTGCAATTCTGAAATTTTTAGCTTTTTCCTGTTAATCCTAGCATGATAAAGAAGATTCAAAGAGAGTGAGATGCCAGCTCCTTTCATTCAGTCAGTAGCTTCAAACATTTCTGGTATATGAAAAACTGTTTTTCAATGGCAAAAATCAATGAATATTGTAAATGCACAAACAGTAATATCTCCACATTGCACGGTGCAATTCTGAAATTTTTAGCTTTTTCCTGTTAATCCTAGCATGATAAAGAAGATTCAAAGAGAGTGAGATGCCAGCTCCTTTCATTCAGTCAGTAGCTTCAAACATTTCTGGTATATGAAACATGTTTTTCAATGGCAAAAATCAATGAATATTGTAAATGCACAAACAGTAATATCTCCACATTGCACGGTGCAATTCTGAAATTTTTAGCTTTTTCCTGTTAATCCTAGCATGATAAAGAAGATTCAAAGAGAGTGAGATGCCAGCTCCTTTCATTCAGTCAGTAGCTTCAAACATTTCTGGTATATGAAACATGTTTTTCAATGGCAAAAATCAATGAATATTGTAAATGCACAAACAGTAATATCTCCACATTGCACGGTGCAATTCTGAAATTTTTAGCTTTTTCCTGTTAATCCTAGCATGATAAAGAAGATTCAAAGAGAGTGAGATGCCAGCTCCTTTCATTCAGTCAGTAGCTTCAAACATTTCTGGTATATGAAAACATGTTTTTCAATGGCAAAAATCAATGAATATTGTAAATGCACAAACAGTAATATCTCCACATTGCACGGTGCAATTCTGAAATTTTTAGCTTTTTCCTGTTAATCCTAGCATGATAAAGAAGATTCAAAGAGAGTGAGATGCCAGCTCCTTTCATTCAGTCAGTAGCTTCAAACATTTCTGGTATATGAAAAACATGTTTTTCAATGGCAAAAATCAATGAATATTGTAAATGCACAAACAGTAATATCTCCACATTGCACGGTGCAATTCTGAAATTTTTAGCTTTTTCCTGTTAATCCTAGCATGATAAAGAAGATTCAAAGAGAGTGAGATGCCAGCTCCTTTCATTCAGTCAGTAGCTTCAAACATTTCTGGTATATGAAAAACATGTTTTTCAATGGCAAAAATCAATGAATATTGTAAATGCACAAACAGTAATATCTCCACATTGCACGGTGCAATTCTGAAATTTTTAGCTTTTTCCTGTTAATCCTAGCATGATAAAGAAGATTCAAAGAGAGTGAGATGCCAGCTCCTTTCATTCAGTCAGTAGCTTCAAACATTTCTGGTATATGAAAAACATGTTTTTCAATGGCAAAAATCAATGAATATTGTAAATGCACAAACAGTAATATCTCCACATTGCACGGTGCAATTCTGAAATTTTTAGCTTTTTCCTGTTAATCCTAGCATGATAAAGAAGATTCAAAGAGAGTGAGATGCCAGCTCCTTTCATTCAGTCAGTAGCTTCAAACATTTCTGGTATATGAAAAACATGTTTTTCAATGGCAAAAATCAATGAATATTGTAAATGCACAAACAGTAATATCTCCACATTGCACGGTGCAATTCTGAAATTTTTAGCTTTTTCCTGTTAATCCTAGCATGATAAAGAAGATTCAAAGAGAGTGAGATGCCAGCTCCTTTCATTCAGTCAGTAGCTTCAAACATTTCTGGTATATGAAAAACATGTTTTTCAATGGCAAAAATCAATGAATATTGTAAATGCACAAACAGTAATATCTCCACATTGCACGGTGCAATTCTGAAATTTTTAGCTTTTTCCTGTTAATCCTAGCATGATAAAGAAGATTCAAAGAGAGTGAGATGCCAGCTCCTTTCATTCAGTCAGTAGCTTCAAACATTTCTGGTATATGAAAAACATGTTTTTCAATGGCAAAAATCAATGAATATTGTAAATGCACAAACAGTAATATCTCCACATTGCACGGTGCTCTCCACATTGCACGGTGCAATTCTGAAATTTTTAGCTTTTTCCTGTTAATCCTAGCATGATAAAGAAGATTCAAAGAGAGTGAGATGCCAGCTCCTTTCATTCAGTCAGTAGCTTCAAACATTTCTGGTATATGAAAAACATGTTTTTCAATGGCAAAAATCAATGAATATTGTAAATGCACAAACAGTAATATCTCCACATTGCACGGTGCAATTCTGAAATTTTTAGCTTTTTCCTGTTAATCCTAGCATGATAAAGAAGATTCAAAGAGAGTGAGATGCCAGCTCCTTTCATTCAGTCAGTAGCTTCAAACATTTCTGGTATATGAAAAACATGTTTTTCAATGGCAAAAATCAATGAATATTGTAAATGCACAAACAGTAATATCTCCACATTGCACGGTGCAATTCTGAAATTTTTAGCTTTTTCCTGTTAATCCTAGCATGATAAAGAAGATTCAAAGAGAGTGAGATGCCAGCTCCTTTCATTCAGTCAGTAGCTTCAAACATTTCTGGATATGAAACATGTTTTTCAATGGCAAAAATCAATGAATATTGTAAATGCACAAACAGTAATATCTCCACATTGCACGGTGCAATTCTGAAATTTTTAGCTTTTTCCTGTTAATCCTAGCATGATAAAGAAGATTCAAAGAGAGTGAGATGCCAGCTCCTTTCATTCAGTCAGTAGCTTCAAACATTTCTGGTATATGAAAAACATGTTTTTCAATGGCAAAAATCAATGAATATTGTAAATGCACAAACAGTAATATCTCCACATTGCACGGTGCAATTCTGAAATTTTTAGCTTTTTCCTGTTAATCCTAGCATGATAAAGAAGATTCAAAGAGAGTGAGATGCCAGCTCCTTTCATTCAGTCAGTAGCTTCAAACATTTCTGGTATATGAAAAACATGTTTTTCAATGGCAAAAATCAATGAATATTGTAAATGCACAAACAGTAATATCTCCACATTGCACGGTGCAATTCTGAAATTTTTAGCTTTTTCCTGTTAATCCTAGCATGATAAAGAAGATTCAAAGAGAGTGAGATGCCAGCTCCTTTCATTCAGTCAGTAGCTTCAAACATTTCTGGTATATGACAGTTTTTCAATGGCAAAAATCAATGAATATTGTAAATGCACAAACAGTAATATCTCCACATTGCACGGTGCAATTCTGAAATTTTTAGCTTTTTCCTGTTAATCCTAGCATGATAAAGAAGATTCAAAGAGAGTGAGATGCCAGCTCCTTTCATTCAGTCAGTAGCTTCAAACATTTCTGGTATATGAAAAACATGTTTTTCAATGGCAAAAATCAATGAATATTGTAAATGCACAAACAGTAATATCTCCACATTGCACGGTGCAATTCTGAAATTTTTAGCTTTTTCCTGTTAATCCTAGCATGATAAAGAAGATTCAAAGAGAGTGAGATGCCAGCTCCTTTCATTCAGTCAGTAGCTTCAAACATTTCTGGTATATGAAAAACATGTTTTTCAATGGCAAAAATCAATGAATATTGTAAATGCACAAACAGTAATATCTCCACATTGCACGGTGCAATTCTGAAATTTTTAGCTTTTTCCTGTTAATCCTAGCATGATAAAGAAGATTCAAAGAGAGTGAGATGCCAGCTCCTTTCATTCAGTCAGTAGCTTCAAACATTTCTGGTATATGAAAAACATGTTTTTCAATGGCAAAAATCAATGAATATTGTAAATGCACAAACAGTAATATCTCCACATTGCACGGTGCAATTCTGAAATTTTTAGCTTTTTCCTGTTAATCCTAGCATGATAAAGAAGATTCAAAGAGAGTGAGATGCCAGCTCCTTTCATTCAGTCAGTAGCTTCAAACATTTCTGGTATATGAAAAACATGTTTTTCAATGGCAAAAATCAATGAATATTGTAAATGCACAAACAGTAATATCTCCACATTGCACGGTGCAATTCTGAAATTTTTAGCTTTTTCCTGTTAATCCTAGCATGATAAAGAAGATTCAAAGAGAGTGAGATGCCAGCTCCTTTCATTCAGTCAGTAGCTTCAAACATTTCTGGTATATGAAACATGTTTTTCAATGGCAAAAATCAATGAATATTGTAAATGCACAAACAGTAATATCTCCACATTGCACGGTGCAATTCTGAAATTTTTAGCTTTTTCCTGTTAATCCTAGCATGATAAAGAAGATTCAAAGAGAGTGAGATGCCAGCTCCTTTCATTCAGTCAGTAGCTTCAAACATTTCTGGTATATGAAAAACATGTTTTTCAATGGCAAAAATCAATGAATATTGTAAATGCACAAACAGTAATATCTCCACATTGCACGGTGCAATTGCAATTCTGAAATTTTTAGCTTTTTCCTGTTAATCCTAGCATGATAAAGAAGATTCAAAGAGAGTGAGATGCCAGCTCCTTTCATTCAGTCAGTAGCTTCAAACATTTCTGGTATATGAAAACATGTTTTTCAATGGCAAAAATCAATGAATATTGTAAATGCACAAACAGTAATATCTCCACATTGCACGGTGCAATTCTGAAATTTTTAGCTTTTTCCTGTTAATCCTAGCATGATAAAGAAGATTCAAAGAGAGTGAGATGCCAGCTCCTTTCATTCAGTCAGTAGCTTCAAACATTTCTGGTAATGAACTGTTTTTCAATGGCAAAAATCAATGAATATTGTAAATGCACAAACAGTAATATCTCCACATTGCACGGTGCAATTCTGAAATTTTTAGCTTTTTCCTGTTAATCCTAGCATGATAAAGAAGATTCAAAGAGAGTGAGATGCCAGCTCCTTTCATTCAGTCAGTAGCTTCAAACATTTCTGGTATATGAAAAACATTCAATGGCAAAAATCAATGAATATTGTAAATGCACAAACAGTAATATCTCCACATTGCACGGTGCAATTCTGAAATTTTTAGCTTTTTCCTGTTAATCCTAGCATGATAAAGAAGATTCAAAGAGAGTGAGATGCCAGCTCCTTTCATTCAGTCAGTAGCTTCAAACATTTCTGGTATATGAAAAACATGTTTTTCAATGGCAAAAATCAATGAATATTGTAAATGCACAAACAGTAATATCTCCACATTGCACGGTGCAATTCTGAAATTTTTAGCTTTTTCCTGTTAATCCTAGCATGATAAAGAAGATTCAAAGAGAGTGAGATGCCAGCTCCTTTCATTCAGTCAGTAGCTTCAAACATTTCTGGTATATGAAAAACATGTTTTTCAATGGCAAAAATCAATGAATATTGTAAATGCACAAACAGTAATATCTCCACATTGCACGGTGCAATTCTGAAATTTTTAGCTTTTTCCTGTTAATCCTAGCATGATAAAGAAGATTCAAAGAGAGTGAGATGCCAGCTCCTTTCATTCAGTCAGTAGCTTCAAACATTTCTGGTATATGAAACATGTTTTTCAATGGCAAAAATCAATGAATATTGTAAATGCACAAACAGTAATATCTCCACATTGCACGGTGCAATTCTGAAATTTTTAGCTTTTTCCTGTTAATCCTAGCATGATAAAGAAGATTCAAAGAGAGTGAGATGCCAGCTCCTTTCATTCAGTCAGTAGCTTCAAACATTTCTGGTATATGAAAAACATGTTTTTCAATGGCAAAAATCAATGAATATTGTAAATGCACAAACAGTAATATCTCCACATTGCACGGTGCAATTCTGAAATTTTTAGCTTTTTCCTGTTAATCCTAGCATGATAAAGAAGATTCAAAGAGAGTGAGATGCCAGCTCCTTTCATTCAGTCAGTAGCTTCAAACATTTCTGGTATATGAAAAACATGTTTTTCAATGGCAAAAATCAATGAATATTGTAAATGCACAAACAGTAATATCTCCACATTGCACGGTGCAATTCTGAAATTTTTAGCTTTTTCCTGTTAATCCTAGCATGATAAAGAAGATTCAAAGAGAGTGAGATGCCAGCTCCTTTCATTCAGTCAGTAGCTTCAAACATTTCTGGTATATGAAAAACATGTTTTTCAATGGCAAAAATCAATGAATATTGTAAATGCACAAACAGTAATATCTCCACATTGCACGGTGCAATTCTGAAATTTTTAGCTTTTTCCTGTTAATCCTAGCATGATAAAGAAGATTCAAAGAGAGTGAGATGCCAGCTCCTTTCATTCAGTCAGTAGCTTCAAACATTTCTGGTATATGAAAACATGTTTTTCAATGGCAAAAATCAATGAATATTGTAAATGCACAAACAGTAATATCTCCACATTGCACGGTGCAATTCTGAAATTTTTAGCTTTTTCCTGTTAATCCTAGCATGATAAAGAAGATTCAAAGAGAGTGAGATGCCAGCTCCTTTCATTCAGTCAGTAGCTTCAAACATTTCTGGTATATGAAAACATGTTTTTCAATGGCAAAAATCAATGAATATTGTAAATGCACAAACAGTAATATCTCCACATTGCACGGTGCAATTCTGAAATTTTTAGCTTTTTCCTGTTAATCCTAGCATGATAAAGAAGATTCAAAGAGAGTGAGATGCCAGCTCCTTTCATTCAGTCAGTAGCTTCAAACATTTCTGGTATATGAAAAACATGTTTTTCAATGGCAAAAATCAATGAATATTGTAAATGCACAAACAGTAATATCTCCACATTGCACGGTGCAATTCTGAAATTTTTAGCTTTTTCCTGTTAATCCTAGCATGATAAAGAAGATTCAAAGAGAGTGAGATGCCAGCTCCTTTCATTCAGTCAGTAGCTTCAAACATTTCTGGTATATGAAAAACATGTTTTTCAATGGCAAAAATCAATGAATATTGTAAATGCACAAACAGTAATATCTCCACATTGCACGGTGCAATTCTGAAATTTTTAGCTTTTTCCTGTTAATCCTAGCATGATAAAGAAGATTCAAAGAGAGTGAGATGCCAGCTCCTTTCATTCAGTCAGTAGCTTCAAACATTTCTGGTATATGAAAAACATGTTTTTCAATGGCAAAAATCAATGAATATTGTAAATGCACAAACAGTAATATCTCCACATTGCACGGTGCAATTCTGAAATTTTTAGCTTTTTCCTGTTAATCCTAGCATGATAAAGAAGATTCAAAGAGAGTGAGATGCCAGCTCCTTTCATTCAGTCAGTAGCTTCAAACATTTCTGGTATATGAAAAACATGTTTTTCAATGGCAAAAATCAATGAATATTGTAAATGCACAAACAGTAATATCTCCACATTGCACGGTGCAATTCTGAAATTTTTAGCTTTTTCCTGTTAATCCTAGCATGATAAAGAAGATTCAAAGAGAGTGAGATGCCAGCTCCTTTCATTCAGTCAGTAGCTTCAAACATTTCTGGTATATGAAAAACATGTTTTTCAATGGCAAAAATCAATGAATATTGTAAATGCACAAACAGTAATATCTCCACATTGCACGGTGCAATTCTGAAATTTTTAGCTTTTTCCTGTTAATCCTAGCATGATAAAGAAGATTCAAAGAGAGTGAGATGCCAGCTCCTTTCATTCAGTCAGTAGCTTCAAACATTTCTGGTATATGAAAAACATGTTTTTCAATGGCAAAAATCAATGAATATTGTAAATGCACAAACAGTAATATCTCCACATTGCACGGTGCAATTCTGAAATTTTTAGCTTTTTCCTGTTAATCCTAGCATGATAAAGAAGATTCAAAGAGAGTGAGATGCCAGCTCCTTTCATTCAGTCAGTAGCTTCAAACATTTCTGGTATATGAAAAACATGTTTTTCAATGGCAAAAATCAATGAATATTGTAAATGCACAAACAGTAATATCTCCACATTGCACGGTGCAATTCTGAAATTTTTAGCTTTTTCCTGTTAATCCTAGCATGATAAAGAAGATTCAAAGAGAGTGAGATGCCAGCTCCTTTCATTCAGTCAGTAGCTTCAAACATTTCTGGTATATGAAAAACATGTTTTTCAATGGCAAAAATCAATGAATATTGTAAATGCACAAACAGTAATATCTCCACATTGCACGGTGCAATTCTGAAATTTTTAGCTTTTTCCTGTTAATCCTAGCATGATAAAGAAGATTCAAAGAGAGTGAGATGCCAGCTCCTTTCATTCAGTCAGTAGCTTCAAACATTTCTGGTATATGAAAAACATGTTTTTCAATGGCAAAAATCAATGAATATTGTAAATGCACAAACAGTAATATCTCCACATTGCACGGTGCAATTCTGAAATTTTTAGCTTTTTCCTGTTAATCCTAGCATGATAAAGAAGATTCAAAGAGAGTGAGATGCCAGCTCCTTTCATTCAGTCAGTAGCTTCAAACATTTCTGGTATATGAAAACATGTTTTTCAATGGCAAAAATCAATGAATATTGTAAATGCACAAACAGTAATATCTCCACATTGCACGGTGCAATTCTGAAATTTTTAGCTTTTTCCTGTTAATCCTAGCATGATAAAGAAGATTCAAAGAGAGTGAGATGCCAGCTCCTTTCATTCAGTCAGTAGCTTCAAACATTTCTGGTATATGAAAAACATGTTTTTCAATGGCAAAAATCAATGAATATTGTAAATGCACAAACAGTAATATCTCCACATTGCACGGTGCAATTCTGAAATTTTTAGCTTTTTCCTGTTAATCCTAGCATGATAAAGAAGATTCAAAGAGAGTGAGATGCCAGCTCCTTTCATTCAGTCAGTAGCTTCAAACATTTCTGGTATATGAAAAACATGTTTTTCAATGGCAAAAATCAATGAATATTGTAAATGCACAAACAGTAATATCTCCACATTGCACGGTGCAATTCTGAAATTTTTAGCTTTTTCCTGTTAATCCTAGCATGATAAAGAAGATTCAAAGAGAGTGAGATGCCAGCTCCTTTCATTCAGTCAGTAGCTTCAAACATTTCTGGTTGAAACATGTTTTTCAATGGCAAAAATCAATGAATATTGTAAATGCACAAACAGTAATATCTCCACATTGCACGGTGCAATTCTGAAATTTTTAGCTTTTTCCTGTTAATCCTAGCATGATAAAGAAGATTCAAAGAGAGTGAGATGCCAGCTCCTTTCATTCAGTCAGTAGCTTCAAACATTTCTGGTATATGAAAAACATGTTTTTCAATGGCAAAAATCAATGAATATTGTAAATGCACAAACAGTAATATCTCCACATTGCACGGTGCAATTCTGAAATTTTTAGCTTTTTCCTGTTAATCCTAGCATGATAAAGAAGATTCAAAGAGAGTGAGATGCCAGCTCCTTTCATTCAGTCAGTAGCTTCAAACATTTCTGGTATATGAAAAACATGTTTTTCAATGGCAAAAATCAATGAATATTGTAAATGCACAAACAGTAATATCTCCACATTGCACGGTGCAATTCTGAAATTTTTAGCTTTTTCCTGTTAATCCTAGCATGATAAAGAAGATTCAAAGAGAGTGAGATGCCAGCTCCTTTCATTCAGTCAGTAGCTTCAAACATTTCTGGTATATGAAAAACATGTTTTTCAATGGCAAAAATCAATGAATATTGTAAATGCACAAACAGTAATATCTCCACATTGCACGGTGCAATTCTGAAATTTTTAGCTTTTTCCTGTTAATCCTAGCATGATAAAGAAGATTCAAAGAGAGTGAGATGCCAGCTCCTTTCATTCAGTCAGTAGCTTCAAACATTTCTGGTATATGAAACATGTTTTTCAATGGCAAAAATCAATGAATATTGTAAATGCACAAACAGTAATATCTCCACATTGCACGGTGCAATTCTGAAATTTTTAGCTTTTTCCTGTTAATCCTAGCATGATAAAGAAGATTCAAAGAGAGTGAGATGCCAGCTCCTTTCATTCAGTCAGTAGCTTCAAACATTTCTGGTATATGAAAAACAGTTTTTCAATGGCAAAAATCAATGAATATTGTAAATGCACAAACAGTAATATCTCCACATTGCACGGTGCAATTCTGAAATTTTTAGCTTTTTCCTGTTAATCCTAGCATGATAAAGAAGATTCAAAGAGAGTGAGATGCCAGCTCCTTTCATTCAGTCAGTAGCTTCAAACATTTCTGGAATGAACATGTTTTTCAATGGCAAAAATCAATGAATATTGTAAATGCACAAACAGTAATATCTCCACATTGCACGGTGCAATTCTGAAATTTTTAGCTTTTTCCTGTTAATCCTAGCATGATAAAGAAGATTCAAAGAGAGTGAGATGCCAGCTCCTTTCATTCAGTCAGTAGCTTCAAACATTTCTGGTATATGAAAAACATGTTTTTCAATGGCAAAAATCAATGAATATTGTAAATGCACAAACAGTAATATCTCCACATTGCACGGTGCAATTCTGAAATTTTTAGCTTTTTCCTGTTAATCCTAGCATGATAAAGAAGATTCAAAGAGAGTGAGATGCCAGCTCCTTTCATTCAGTCAGTAGCTTCAAACATTTCTGGTATATGAAAAACATGTTTTTCAATGGCAAAAATCAATGAATATTGTAAATGCACAAACAGTAATATCTCCACATTGCACGGTGCAATTCTGAAATTTTTAGCTTTTTCCTGTTAATCCTAGCATGATAAAGAAGATTCAAAGAGAGTGAGATGCCAGCTCCTTTCATTCAGTCAGTAGCTTCAAACATTTCTGGTATATGAAAAACATGTTTTTCAATGGCAAAAATCAATGAATATTGTAAATGCACAAACAGTAATATCTCCACATTGCACGGTGCAATTCTGAAATTTTTAGCTTTTTCCTGTTAATCCTAGCATGATAAAGAAGATTCAAAGAGAGTGAGATGCCAGCTCCTTTCATTCAGTCAGTAGCTTCAAACATTTCTGGTATATGAAAAACATGTTTTTCAATGGCAAAAATCAATGAATATTGTAAATGCACAAACAGTAATATCTCCACATTGCACGGTGCAATTCTGAAATTTTTAGCTTTTTCCTGTTAATCCTAGCATGATAAAGAAGATTCAAAGAGAGTGAGATGCCAGCTCCTTTCATTCAGTCAGTAGCTTCAAACATTTCTGGTATATGAAAAACATGTTTTTCAATGGCAAAAATCAATGAATATTGTAAATGCACAAACAGTAATATCTCCACATTGCACGGTGCAATTCTGAAATTTTTAGCTTTTTCCTGTTAATCCTAGCATGATAAAGAAGATTCAAAGAGAGTGAGATGCCAGCTCCTTTCATTCAGTCAGTAGCTTCAAACATTTCTGGTATATGAAAAACATGTTTTTCAATGGCAAAAATCAATGAATATTGTAAATGCACAAACAGTAATATCTCCACATTGCACGGTGCAATTCTGAAATTTTTAGCTTTTTCCTGTTAATCCTAGCATGATAAAGAAGATTCAAAGAGAGTGAGATGCCAGCTCCTTTCATTCAGTCAGTAGCTTCAAACATTTCTGGTATATGAAAAACATGTTTTTCAATGGCAAAAATCAATGAATATTGTAAATGCACAAACAGTAATATCTCCACATTGCACGGTGCAATTCTGAAATTTTTAGCTTTTTCCTGTTAATCCTAGCATGATAAAGAAGATTCAAAGAGAGTGAGATGCCAGCTCCTTTCATTCAGTCAGTAGCTTCAAACATTTCTGGTATCATGTTTTTCAATGGCAAAAATCAATGAATATTGTAAATGCACAAACAGTAATATCTCCACATTGCACGGTGCAATTCTGAAATTTTTAGCTTTTTCCTGTTAATCCTAGCATGATAAAGAAGATTCAAAGAGAGTGAGATGCCAGCTCCTTTCATTCAGTCAGTAGCTTCAAACATTTCTGGTATATGAAAACATGTTTTTCAATGGCAAAAATCAATGAATATTGTAAATGCACAAACAGTAATATCTCCACATTGCACGGTGCAATTCTGAAATTTTTAGCTTTTTCCTGTTAATCCTAGCATGATAAAGAAGATTCAAAGAGAGTGAGATGCCAGCTCCTTTCATTCAGTCAGTAGCTTCAAACATTTCTGGTATATGAAAAACATGTTTTTCAATGGCAAAAATCAATGAATATTGTAAATGCACAAACAGTAATATCTCCACATTGCACGGTGCAATTCTGAAATTTTTAGCTTTTTCCTGTTAATCCTAGCATGATAAAGAAGATTCAAAGAGAGTGAGATGCCAGCTCCTTTCATTCAGTCAGTAGCTTCAAACATTTCTGGTATATGAAAAACATGTTTTTCAATGGCAAAAATCAATGAATATTGTAAATGCACAAACAGTAATATCTCCACATTGCACGGTGCAATTCTGAAATTTTTAGCTTTTTCCTGTTAATCCTAGCATGATAAAGAAGATTCAAAGAGAGTGAGATGCCAGCTCCTTTCATTCAGTCAGTAGCTTCAAACATTTCTGGTATATGAAAAACATGTTTTTCAATGGCAAAAATCAATGAATATTGTAAATGCACAAACAGTAATATCTCCACATTGCACGGTGCAATTCTGAAATTTTTAGCTTTTTCCTGTTAATCCTAGCATGATAAAGAAGATTCAAAGAGAGTGAGATGCCAGCTCCTTTCATTCAGTCAGTAGCTTCAAACATTTCTGGTATATGAAAAACATGTTTTTCAATGGCAAAAATCAATGAATATTGTAAATGCACAAACAGTAATATCTCCACATTGCACGGTGCAATTCTGAAATTTTTAGCTTTTTCCTGTTAATCCTAGCATGATAAAGAAGATTCAAAGAGAGTGAGATGCCAGCTCCTTTCATTCAGTCAGTAGCTTCAAACATTTCTGGTATATGAAAAACATGTTTTTCAATGGCAAAAATCAATGAATATTGTAAATGCACAAACAGTAATATCTCCACATTGCACGGTGCAATTCTGAAATTTTTAGCTTTTTCCTGTTAATCCTAGCATGATAAAGAAGATTCAAAGAGAGTGAGATGCCAGCTCCTTTCATTCAGTCAGTAGCTTCAAACATTTCTGGTATATGAAAAACATGTTTTTCAATGGCAAAAATCAATGAATATTGTAAATGCACAAACAGTAATATCTCCACATTGCACGGTGCAATTCTGAAATTTTTAGCTTTTTCCTGTTAATCCTAGCATGATAAAGAAGATTCAAAGAGAGTGAGATGCCAGCTCCTTTCATTCAGTCAGTAGCTTCAAACATTTCTGGTATATGAAAAACATGTTTTTCAATGGCAAAAATCAATGAATATTGTAAATGCACAAACAGTAATATCTCCACATTGCACGGTGCAATTCTGAAATTTTTAGCTTTTTCCTGTTAATCCTAGCATGATAAAGAAGATTCAAAGAGAGTGAGATGCCAGCTCCTTTCATTCAGTCAGTAGCTTCAAACATTTCTGGTATATGAAAACATGTTTTTCAATGGCAAAAATCAATGAATATTGTAAATGCACAAACAGTAATATCTCCACATTGCACGGTGCAATTCTGAAATTTTTAGCTTTTTCCTGTTAATCCTAGCATGATAAAGAAGATTCAAAGAGAGTGAGATGCCAGCTCCTTTCATTCAGTCAGTAGCTTCAAACATTTCTGGTATATGAAAAACATGTTTTTCAATGGCAAAAATCAATGAATATTGTAAATGCACAAACAGTAATATCTCCACATTGCACGGTGCAATTCTGAAATTTTTAGCTTTTTCCTGTTAATCCTAGCATGATAAAGAAGATTCAAAGAGAGTGAGATGCCAGCTCCTTTCATTCAGTCAGTAGCTTCAAACATTTCTGGTATATGAAAAACATGTTTTTCAATGGCAAAAATCAATGAATATTGTAAATGCACAAACAGTAATATCTCCACATTGCACGGTGCAATTCTGAAATTTTTAGCTTTTTCCTGTTAATCCTAGCATGATAAAGAAGATTCAAAGAGAGTGAGATGCCAGCTCCTTTCATTCAGTCAGTAGCTTCAAACATTTCTGGTATATGAAAAACATGTTTTTCAATGGCAAAAATCAATGAATATTGTAAATGCACAAACAGTAATATCTCCACATTGCACGGTGCAATTCTGAAATTTTTAGCTTTTTCCTGTTAATCCTAGCATGATAAAGAAGATTCAAAGAGAGTGAGATGCCAGCTCCTTTCATTCAGTCAGTAGCTTCAAACATTTCTGGTATATGAAAAACATGTTTTTCAATGGCAAAAATCAATGAATATTGTAAATGCACAAACAGTAATATCTCCACATTGCACGGTGCAATTCTGAAATTTTTAGCTTTTTCCTGTTAATCCTAGCATGATAAAGAAGATTCAAAGAGAGTGAGATGCCAGCTCCTTTCATTCAGTCAGTAGCTTCAAACATTTCTGGTATATGAAAAACATGTTTTTCAATGGCAAAAATCAATGAATATTGTAAATGCACAAACAGTAATATCTCCACATTGCACGGTGCAATTCTGAAATTTTTAGCTTTTTCCTGTTAATCCTAGCATGATAAAGAAGATTCAAAGAGAGTGAGATGCCAGCTCCTTTCATTCAGTCAGTAGCTTCAAACATTTCTGGTATATGAAAAACATGTTTTTCAATGGCAAAAATCAATGAATATTGTAAATGCACAAACAGTAATATCTCCACATTGCACGGTGCAATTCTGAAATTTTTAGCTTTTTCCTGTTAATCCTAGCATGATAAAGAAGATTCAAAGAGAGTGAGATGCCAGCTCCTTTCATTCAGTCAGTAGCTTCAAACATTTCTGGTATATGAAAACATGTTTTTCAATGGCAAAAATCAATGAATATTGTAAATGCACAAACAGTAATATCTCCACATTGCACGGTGCAATTCTGAAATTTTTAGCTTTTTCCTGTTAATCCTAGCATGATAAAGAAGATTCAAAGAGAGTGAGATGCCAGCTCCTTTCATTCAGTCAGTAGCTTCAAACATTTCTGGTATATGAAAAACATGTTTTTCAATGGCAAAAATCAATGAATATTGTAAATGCACAAACAGTAATATCTCCACATTGCACGGTGCAATTCTGAAATTTTTAGCTTTTTCCTGTTAATCCTAGCATGATAAAGAAGATTCAAAGAGAGTGAGATGCCAGCTCCTTTCATTCAGTCAGTAGCTTCAAACATTTCTGGTATATGAAAAACATGTTTTTCAATGGCAAAAATCAATGAATATTGTAAATGCACAAACAGTAATATCTCCACATTGCACGGTGCAATTCTGAAATTTTTAGCTTTTTCCTGTTAATCCTAGCATGATAAAGAAGATTCAAAGAGAGTGAGATGCCAGCTCCTTTCATTCAGTCAGTAGCTTCAAACATTTCTGGTATATGAAAAACATGTTTTTCAATGGCAAAAATCAATGAATATTGTAAATGCACAAACAGTAATATCTCCACATTGCACGGTGCAATTCTGAAATTTTTAGCTTTTTCCTGTTAATCCTAGCATGATAAAGAAGATTCAAAGAGAGTGAGATGCCAGCTCCTTTCATTCAGTCAGTAGCTTCAAACATTTCTGGTATATGAAAAACATGTTTTTCAATGGCAAAAATCAATGAATATTGTAAATGCACAAACAGTAATATCTCCACATTGCACGGTGCAATTCTGAAATTTTTAGCTTTTTCCTGTTAATCCTAGCATGATAAAGAAGATTCAAAGAGAGTGAGATGCCAGCTCCTTTCATTCAGTCAGTAGCTTCAAACATTTCTGGTATATGAAAAACATGTTTTTCAATGGCAAAAATCAATGAATATTGTAAATGCACAAACAGTAATATCTCCACATTGCACGGTGCAATTCTGAAATTTTTAGCTTTTTCCTGTTAATCCTAGCATGATAAAGAAGATTCAAAGAGAGTGAGATGCCAGCTCCTTTCATTCAGTCAGTAGCTTCAAACATTTCTGGTATATGAAAAACATGTTTTTCAATGGCAAAAATCAATGAATATTGTAAATGCACAAACAGTAATATCTCCACATTGCACGGTGCAATTCTGAAATTTTTAGCTTTTTCCTGTTAATCCTAGCATGATAAAGAAGATTCAAAGAGAGTGAGATGCCAGCTCCTTTCATTCAGTCAGTAGCTTCAAACATTTCTGGTATATGAAAAACATGTTTTTCAATGGCAAAAATCAATGAATATTGTAAATGCACAAACAGTAATATCTCCACATTGCACGGTGCAATTCTGAAATTTTTAGCTTTTTCCTGTTAATCCTAGCATGATAAAGAAGATTCAAAGAGAGTGAGATGCCAGCTCCTTTCATTCAGTCAGTAGCTTCAAACATTTCTGGTATATGAAAAACATGTTTTTCAATGGCAAAAATCAATGAATATTGTAAATGCACAAACAGTAATATCTCCACATTGCACGGTGCAATTCTGAAATTTTTAGCTTTTTCCTGTTAATCCTAGCATGATAAAGAAGATTCAAAGAGAGTGAGATGCCAGCTCCTTTCATTCAGTCAGTAGCTTCAAACATTTCTGGTATATGAAAAACATGTTTTTCAATGGCAAAAATCAATGAATATTGTAAATGCACAAACAGTAATATCTCCACATTGCACGGTGCAATTCTGAAATTTTTAGCTTTTTCCTGTTAATCCTAGCATGATAAAGAAGATTCAAAGAGAGTGAGATGCCAGCTCCTTTCATTCAGTCAGTAGCTTCAAACATTTCTGGTATGAACATGTTTTTCAATGGCAAAAATCAATGAATATTGTAAATGCACAAACAGTAATATCTCCACATTGCACGGTGCAATTCTGAAATTTTTAGCTTTTTCCTGTTAATCCTAGCATGATAAAGAAGATTCAAAGAGAGTGAGATGCCAGCTCCTTTCATTCAGTCAGTAGCTTCAAACATTTCTGGTATATGAAAACATGTTTTTCAATGGCAAAAATCAATGAATATTGTAAATGCACAAACAGTAATATCTCCACATTGCACGGTGCAATTCTGAAATTTTTAGCTTTTTCCTGTTAATCCTAGCATGATAAAGAAGATTCAAAGAGAGTGAGATGCCAGCTCCTTTCATTCAGTCAGTAGCTTCAAACATTTCTGGTATATGAAAAACAGTTTTTCAATGGCAAAAATCAATGAATATTGTAAATGCACAAACAGTAATATCTCCACATTGCACGGTGCAATTCTGAAATTTTTAGCTTTTTCCTGTTAATCCTAGCATGATAAAGAAGATTCAAAGAGAGTGAGATGCCAGCTCCTTTCATTCAGTCAGTAGCTTCAAACATTTCTGGTATGAAACATGTTTTTCAATGGCAAAAATCAATGAATATTGTAAATGCACAAACAGTAATATCTCCACATTGCACGGTGCAATTCTGAAATTTTTAGCTTTTTCCTGTTAATCCTAGCATGATAAAGAAGATTCAAAGAGAGTGAGATGCCAGCTCCTTTCATTCAGTCAGTAGCTTCAAACATTTCTGGATGAACTGTTTTTCAATGGCAAAAATCAATGAATATTGTAAATGCACAAACAGTAATATCTCCAGAGTGAGATGCCAGCTCCTTTCATTCAGTCAGTAGCTTCAAACATTTCTGGAGACATGTTTTTCAATGGCAAAAATCAATGAATATTGTAAATGCACAAACAGTAATATCTCCACATTGCACGGTGCAATTCTGAAATTTTTAGCTTTTTCCTGTTAATCCTAGCATGATAAAGAAGATTCAAAGAGAGTGAGATGCCAGCTCCTTTCATTCAGTCAGTAGCTTCAAACATTTCTGGTATATGAAAAACATGTTTTTCAATGGCAAAAATCAATGAATATTGTAAATGCACAAACAGTAATATCTCCACATTGCACGGTGCAATTCTGAAATTTTTAGCTTTTTCCTGTTAATCCTAGCATGATAAAGAAGATTCAAAGAGAGTGAGATGCCAGCTCCTTTCATTCAGTCAGTAGCTTCAAACATTTCTGGATGAACATGTTTTTCAATGGCAAAAATCAATGAATATTGTAAATGCACAAACAGTAATATCTCCACATTGCACGGTGCAATTCTGAAATTTTTAGCTTTTTCCTGTTAATCCTAGCATGATAAAGAAGATTCAAAGAGAGTGAGATGCCAGCTCCTTTCATTCAGTCAGTAGCTTCAAACATTTCTGGTATATGAAAAACATGTTTTTCAATGGCAAAAATCAATGAATATTGTAAATGCACAAACAGTAATATCTCCACATTGCACGGTGCAATTCTGAAATTTTTAGCTTTTTCCTGTTAATCCTAGCATGATAAAGAAGATTCAAAGAGAGTGAGATGCCAGCTCCTTTCATTCAGTCAGTAGCTTCAAACATTTCTGGTATATGAAAAACATGTTTTTCAATGGCAAAAATCAATGAATATTGTAAATGCACAAACAGTAATATCTCCACATTGCACGGTGCAATTCTGAAATTTTTAGCTTTTTCCTGTTAATCCTAGCATGATAAAGAAGATTCAAAGAGAGTGAGATGCCAGCTCCTTTCATTCAGTCAGTAGCTTCAAACATTTCTGGTTGAAACATGTTTTTCAATGGCAAAAATCAATGAATATTGTAAATGCACAAACAGTAATATCTCCACATTGCACGGTGCAATTCTGAAATTTTTAGCTTTTTCCTGTTAATCCTAGCATGATAAAGAAGATTCAAAGAGAGTGAGATGCCAGCTCCTTTCATTCAGTCAGTAGCTTCAAACATTTCTGGTATATGAAAAACATGTTTTTCAATGGCAAAAATCAATGAATATTGTAAATGCACAAACAGTAATATCTCCACATTGCACGGTGCAATTCTGAAATTTTTAGCTTTTTCCTGTTAATCCTAGCATGATAAAGAAGATTCAAAGAGAGTGAGATGCCAGCTCCTTTCATTCAGTCAGTAGCTTCAAACATTTCTGGTGAACATGTTTTTCAATGGCAAAAATCAATGAATATTGTAAATGCACAAACAGTAATATCTCCACATTGCACGGTGCAATTCTGAAATTTTTAGCTTTTTCCTGTTAATCCTAGCATGATAAAGAAGATTCAAAGAGAGTGAGATGCCAGCTCCTTTCATTCAGTCAGTAGCTTCAAACATTTCTGGTATATGAAAAACATGTTTTTCAATGGCAAAAATCAATGAATATTGTAAATGCACAAACAGTAATATCTCCACATTGCACGGTGCAATTCTGAAATTTTTAGCTTTTTCCTGTTAATCCTAGCATGATAAAGAAGATTCAAAGAGAGTGAGATGCCAGCTCCTTTCATTCAGTCAGTAGCTTCAAACATTTCTGGTATATGAAAAACAGTTTTTCAATGGCAAAAATCAATGAATATTGTAAATGCACAAACAGTAATATCTCCACATTGCACGGTGCAATTCTGAAATTTTTAGCTTTTTCCTGTTAATCCTAGCATGATAAAGAAGATTCAAAGAGAGTGAGATGCCAGCTCCTTTCATTCAGTCAGTAGCTTCAAACATTTCTGGAAGAAAACATGTTTTTCAATGGCAAAAATCAATGAATATTGTAAATGCACAAACAGTAATATCTCCACATTGCACGGTGCAATTCTGAAATTTTTAGCTTTTTCCTGTTAATCCTAGCATGATAAAGAAGATTCAAAGAGAGTGAGATGCCAGCTCCTTTCATTCAGTCAGTAGCTTCAAACATTTCTGGTATATGAAAAACATGTTTTTCAATGGCAAAAATCAATGAATATTGTAAATGCACAAACAGTAATATCTCCACATTGCACGGTGCAATTCTGAAATTTTTAGCTTTTTCCTGTTAATCCTAGCATGATAAAGAAGATTCAAAGAGAGTGAGATGCCAGCTCCTTTCATTCAGTCAGTAGCTTCAAACATTTCTGGTATATGAAAAACATGTTTTTCAATGGCAAAAATCAATGAATATTGTAAATGCACAAACAGTAATATCTCCACATTGCACGGTGCAATTCTGAAATTTTTAGCTTTTTCCTGTTAATCCTAGCATGATAAAGAAGATTCAAAGAGAGTGAGATGCCAGCTCCTTTCATTCAGTCAGTAGCTTCAAACATTTCTGGTATATGAAAAACATGTTTTTCAATGGCAAAAATCAATGAATATTGTAAATGCACAAACAGTAATATCTCCACATTGCACGGTGCAATTCTGAAATTTTTAGCTTTTTCCTGTTAATCCTAGCATGATAAAGAAGATTCAAAGAGAGTGAGATGCCAGCTCCTTTCATTCAGTCAGTAGCTTCAAACATTTCTGGTATATGAAAAACATGTTTTTCAATGGCAAAAATCAATGAATATTGTAAATGCACAAACAGTAATATCTCCACATTGCACGGTGCAATTCTGAAATTTTTAGCTTTTTCCTGTTAATCCTAGCATGATAAAGAAGATTCAAAGAGAGTGAGATGCCAGCTCCTTTCATTCAGTCAGTAGCTTCAAACATTTCTGGTATATGAAAAACATGTTTTTCAATGGCAAAAATCAATGAATATTGTAAATGCACAAACAGTAATATCTCCACATTGCACGGTGCAATTCTGAAATTTTTAGCTTTTTCCTGTTAATCCTAGCATGATAAAGAAGATTCAAAGAGAGTGAGATGCCAGCTCCTTTCATTCAGTCAGTAGCTTCAAACATTTCTGGTATATGAAAAACATGTTTTTCAATGGCAAAAATCAATGAATATTGTAAATGCACAAACAGTAATATCTCCACATTGCACGGTGCAATTCTGAAATTTTTAGCTTTTTCCTGTTAATCCTAGCATGATAAAGAAGATTCAAAGAGAGTGAGATGCCAGCTCCTTTCATTCAGTCAGTAGCTTCAAACATTTCTGGTATATGAAAAACATGTTTTTCAATGGCAAAAATCAATGAATATTGTAAATGCACAAACAGTAATATCTCCACATTGCACGGTGCAATTCTGAAATTTTTAGCTTTTTCCTGTTAATCCTAGCATGATAAAGAAGATTCAAAGAGAGTGAGATGCCAGCTCCTTTCATTCAGTCAGTAGCTTCAAACATTTCTGGTATATGAAAAACATGTTTTTCAATGGCAAAAATCAATGAATATTGTAAATGCACAAACAGTAATATCTCCACATTGCACGGTGCAATTCTGAAATTTTTAGCTTTTTCCTGTTAATCCTAGCATGATAAAGAAGATTCAAAGAGAGTGAGATGCCAGCTCCTTTCATTCAGTCAGTAGCTTCAAACATTTCTGGTATATGAAAACATGTTTTTCAATGGCAAAAATCAATGAATATTGTAAATGCACAAACAGTAATATCTCCACATTGCACGGTGCAATTCTGAAATTTTTAGCTTTTTCCTGTTAATCCTAGCATGATAAAGAAGATTCAAAGAGAGTGAGATGCCAGCTCCTTTCATTCAGTCAGTAGCTTCAAACATTTCTGGTATATGAAAAACATGTTTTTCAATGGCAAAAATCAATGAATATTGTAAATGCACAAACAGTAATATCTCCACATTGCACGGTGCAATTCTGAAATTTTTAGCTTTTTCCTGTTAATCCTAGCATGATAAAGAAGATTCAAAGAGAGTGAGATGCCAGCTCCTTTCATTCAGTCAGTAGCTTCAAACATTTCTGGTATATGAAAAACATGTTTTTCAATGGCAAAAATCAATGAATATTGTAAATGCACAAACAGTAATATCTCCACATTGCACGGTGCAATTCTGAAATTTTTAGCTTTTTCCTGTTAATCCTAGCATGATAAAGAAGATTCAAAGAGAGTGAGATGCCAGCTCCTTTCATTCAGTCAGTAGCTTCAAACATTTCTGGTATATGAAAAACATGTTTTTCAATGGCAAAAATCAATGAATATTGTAAATGCACAAACAGTAATATCTCCACATTGCACGGTGCAATTCTGAAATTTTTAGCTTTTTCCTGTTAATCCTAGCATGATAAAGAAGATTCAAAGAGAGTGAGATGCCAGCTCCTTTCATTCAGTCAGTAGCTTCAAACATTTCTGGTATATGAAAACTGTTTTTCAATGGCAAAAATCAATGAATATTGTAAATGCACAAACAGTAATATCTCCACATTGCACGGTGCAATTCTGAAATTTTTAGCTTTTTCCTGTTAATCCTAGCATGATAAAGAAGATTCAAAGAGAGTGAGATGCCAGCTCCTTTCATTCAGTCAGTAGCTTCAAACATTTCTGGTATATGAAAAACATGTTTTTCAATGGCAAAAATCAATGAATATTGTAAATGCACAAACAGTAATATCTCCACATTGCACGGTGCAATTCTGAAATTTTTAGCTTTTTCCTGTTAATCCTAGCATGATAAAGAAGATTCAAAGAGAGTGAGATGCCAGCTCCTTTCATTCAGTCAGTAGCTTCAAACATTTCTGGTATATGAAAAACATGTTTTTCAATGGCAAAAATCAATGAATATTGTAAATGCACAAACAGTAATATCTCCACATTGCACGGTGCAATTCTGAAATTTTTAGCTTTTTCCTGTTAATCCTAGCATGATAAAGAAGATTCAAAGAGAGTGAGATGCCAGCTCCTTTCATTCAGTCAGTAGCTTCAAACATTTCTGGTATATGAAAAACATGTTTTTCAATGGCAAAAATCAATGAATATTGTAAATGCACAAACAGTAATATCTCCACATTGCACGGTGCAATTCTGAAATTTTTAGCTTTTTCCTGTTAATCCTAGCATGATAAAGAAGATTCAAAGAGAGTGAGATGCCAGCTCCTTTCATTCAGTCAGTAGCTTCAAACATTTCTGGTATATGAAAAACATGTTTTTCAATGGCAAAAATCAATGAATATTGTAAATGCACAAACAGTAATATCTCCACATTGCACGGTGCAATTCTGAAATTTTTAGCTTTTTCCTGTTAATCCTAGCATGATAAAGAAGATTCAAAGAGAGTGAGATGCCAGCTCCTTTCATTCAGTCAGTAGCTTCAAACATTTCTGGTATATGAAAAACATGTTTTTCAATGGCAAAAATCAATGAATATTGTAAATGCACAAACAGTAATATCTCCACATTGCACGGTGCAATTCTGAAATTTTTAGCTTTTTCCTGTTAATCCTAGCATGATAAAGAAGATTCAAAGAGAGTGAGATGCCAGCTCCTTTCATTCAGTCAGTAGCTTCAAACATTTCTGGTATATGAAAAACATGTTTTTCAATGGCAAAAATCAATGAATATTGTAAATGCACAAACAGTAATATCTCCACATTGCACGGTGCAATTCTGAAATTTTTAGCTTTTTCCTGTTAATCCTAGCATGATAAAGAAGATTCAAAGAGAGTGAGATGCCAGCTCCTTTCATTCAGTCAGTAGCTTCAAACATTTCTGGTATATGAAAAACATGTTTTTCAATGGCAAAAATCAATGAATATTGTAAATGCACAAACAGTAATATCTCCACATTGCACGGTGCAATTCTGAAATTTTTAGCTTTTTCCTGTTAATCCTAGCATGATAAAGAAGATTCAAAGAGAGTGAGATGCCAGCTCCTTTCATTCAGTCAGTAGCTTCAAACATTTCTGGTATATGAAAAACATGTTTTTCAATGGCAAAAATCAATGAATATTGTAAATGCACAAACAGTAATATCTCCACATTGCACGGTGCAATTCTGAAATTTTTAGCTTTTTCCTGTTAATCCTAGCATGATAAAGAAGATTCAAAGAGAGTGAGATGCCAGCTCCTTTCATTCAGTCAGTAGCTTCAAACATTTCTGGTATATGAAAAACATGTTTTTCAATGGCAAAAATCAATGAATATTGTAAATGCACAAACAGTAATATCTCCACATTGCACGGTGCAATTCTGAAATTTTTAGCTTTTTCCTGTTAATCCTAGCATGATAAAGAAGATTCAAAGAGAGTGAGATGCCAGCTCCTTTCATTCAGTCAGTAGCTTCAAACATTTCTGGTATGATGAAAAACATGTTTTTCAATGGCAAAAATCAATGAATATTGTAAATGCACAAACAGTAATATCTCCACATTGCACGGTGCAATTCTGAAATTTTTAGCTTTTTCCTGTTAATCCTAGCATGATAAAGAAGATTCAAAGAGAGTGAGATGCCAGCTCCTTTCATTCAGTCAGTAGCTTCAAACATTTCTGGTATATGAAAAACATGTTTTTCAATGGCAAAAATCAATGAATATTGTAAATGCACAAACAGTAATATCTCCACATTGCACGGTGCAATTCTGAAATTTTTAGCTTTTTCCTGTTAATCCTAGCATGATAAAGAAGATTCAAAGAGAGTGAGATGCCAGCTCCTTTCATTCAGTCAGTAGCTTCAAACATTTCTGGTATATGAAAAACATGTTTTTCAATGGCAAAAATCAATGAATATTGTAAATGCACAAACAGTAATATCTCCACATTGCACGGTGCAATTCTGAAATTTTTAGCTTTTTCCTGTTAATCCTAGCATGATAAAGAAGATTCAAAGAGAGTGAGATGCCAGCTCCTTTCATTCAGTCAGTAGCTTCAAACATTTCTGGTATATGAAAAACATGTTTTTCAATGGCAAAAATCAATGAATATTGTAAATGCACAAACAGTAATATCTCCACATTGCACGGTGCAATTCTGAAATTTTTAGCTTTTTCCTGTTAATCCTAGCATGATAAAGAAGATTCAAAGAGAGTGAGATGCCAGCTCCTTTCATTCAGTCAGTAGCTTCAAACATTTCTGGTATATGAAAAACATGTTTTTCAATGGCAAAAATCAATGAATATTGTAAATGCACAAACAGTAATATCTCCACATTGCACGGTGCAATTCTGAAATTTTTAGCTTTTTCCTGTTAATCCTAGCATGATAAAGAAGATTCAAAGAGAGTGAGATGCCAGCTCCTTTCATTCAGTCAGTAGCTTCAAACATTTCTGGTATATGAAAACATGTTTTTCAATGGCAAAAATCAATGAATATTGTAAATGCACAAACAGTAATATCTCCACATTGCACGGTGCAATTCTGAAATTTTTAGCTTTTTCCTGTTAATCCTAGCATGATAAAGAAGATTCAAAGAGAGTGAGATGCCAGCTCCTTTCATTCAGTCAGTAGCTTCAAACATTTCTGGTATATGAAAAACATGTTTTTCAATGGCAAAAATCAATGAATATTGTAAATGCACAAACAGTAATATCTCCACATTGCACGGTGCAATTCTGAAATTTTTAGCTTTTTCCTGTTAATCCTAGCATGATAAAGAAGATTCAAAGAGAGTGAGATGCCAGCTCCTTTCATTCAGTCAGTAGCTTCAAACATTTCTGGTATATGAAAAACATGTTTTTCAATGGCAAAAATCAATGAATATTGTAAATGCACAAACAGTAATATCTCCACATTGCACGGTGCAATTCTGAAATTTTTAGCTTTTTCCTGTTAATCCTAGCATGATAAAGAAGATTCAAAGAGAGTGAGATGCCAGCTCCTTTCATTCAGTCAGTAGCTTCAAACATTTCTGGTATATGAAAAACATGTTTTTCAATGGCAAAAATCAATGAATATTGTAAATGCACAAACAGTAATATCTCCACATTGCACGGTGCAATTCTGAAATTTTTAGCTTTTTCCTGTTAATCCTAGCATGATAAAGAAGATTCAAAGAGAGTGAGATGCCAGCTCCTTTCATTCAGTCAGTAGCTTCAAACATTTCTGGTATATGAAAAACATGTTTTTCAATGGCAAAAATCAATGAATATTGTAAATGCACAAACAGTAATATCTCCACATTGCACGGTGCAATTCTGAAATTTTTAGCTTTTTCCTGTTAATCCTAGCATGATAAAGAAGATTCAAAGAGAGTGAGATGCCAGCTCCTTTCATTCAGTCAGTAGCTTCAAACATTTCTGGTATATGAAAAACATGTTTTTCAATGGCAAAAATCAATGAATATTGTAAATGCACAAACAGTAATATCTCCACATTGCACGGTGCAATTCTGAAATTTTTAGCTTTTTCCTGTTAATCCTAGCATGATAAAGAAGATTCAAAGAGAGTGAGATGCCAGCTCCTTTCATTCAGTCAGTAGCTTCAAACATTTCTGGTATATGAAAAACATGTTTTTCAATGGCAAAAATCAATGAATATTGTAAATGCACAAACAGTAATATCTCCACATTGCACGGTGCAATTCTGAAATTTTTAGCTTTTTCCTGTTAATCCTAGCATGATAAAGAAGATTCAAAGAGAGTGAGATGCCAGCTCCTTTCATTCAGTCAGTAGCTTCAAACATTTCTGGTATATGAAAAACATGTTTTTCAATGGCAAAAATCAATGAATATTGTAAATGCACAAACAGTAATATCTCCACATTGCACGGTGCAATTCTGAAATTTTTAGCTTTTTCCTGTTAATCCTAGCATGATAAAGAAGATTCAAAGAGAGTGAGATGCCAGCTCCTTTCATTCAGTCAGTAGCTTCAAACATTTCTGGTATATGAAAAACATGTTTTTCAATGGCAAAAATCAATGAATATTGTAAATGCACAAACAGTAATATCTCCACATTGCACGGTGCAATTCTGAAATTTTTAGCTTTTTCCTGTTAATCCTAGCATGATAAAGAAGATTCAAAGAGAGTGAGATGCCAGCTCCTTTCATTCAGTCAGTAGCTTCAAACATTTCTGGTATATGAAAAACATGTTTTTCAATGGCAAAAATCAATGAATATTGTAAATGCACAAACAGTAATATCTCCACATTGCACGGTGCAATTCTGAAATTTTTAGCTTTTTCCTGTTAATCCTAGCATGATAAAGAAGATTCAAAGAGAGTGAGATGCCAGCTCCTTTCATTCAGTCAGTAGCTTCAAACATTTCTGGTATATGAAAAACATGTTTTTCAATGGCAAAAATCAATGAATATTGTAAATGCACAAACAGTAATATCTCCACATTGCACGGTGCAATTCTGAAATTTTTAGCTTTTTCCTGTTAATCCTAGCATGATAAAGAAGATTCAAAGAGAGTGAGATGCCAGCTCCTTTCATTCAGTCAGTAGCTTCAAACATTTCTGGTATATGAAAAACATGTTTTTCAATGGCAAAAATCAATGAATATTGTAAATGCACAAACAGTAATATCTCCACATTGCACGGTGCAATTCTGAAATTTTTAGCTTTTTCCTGTTAATCCTAGCATGATAAAGAAGATTCAAAGAGAGTGAGATGCCAGCTCCTTTCATTCAGTCAGTAGCTTCAAACATTTCTGGTATATGAAAAACATGTTTTTCAATGGCAAAAATCAATGAATATTGTAAATGCACAAACAGTAATATCTCCACATTGCACGGTGCATTTTAGCTTTTTCCTGTTAATCCTAGCATGATAAAGAAGATTCAAAGAGAGTGAGATGCCAGCTCCTTTCATTCAGTCAGTAGCTTCAAACATTTCTGGTATATGAAAAACATGTTTTTCAATGGCAAAAATCAATGAATATTGTAAATGCACAAACAGTAATATCTCCACATTGCACGGTGCAATTCTGAAATTTTTAGCTTTTTCCTGTTAATCCTAGCATGATAAAGAAGATTCAAAGAGAGTGAGATGCCAGCTCCTTTCATTCAGTCAGTAGCTTCAAACATTTCTGGTATATGAAAAACATGTTTTTCAATGGCAAAAATCAATGAATATTGTAAATGCACAAACAGTAATATCTCCACATTGCACGGTGCAATTCTGAAATTTTTAGCTTTTTCCTGTTAATCCTAGCATGATAAAGAAGATTCAAAGAGAGTGAGATGCCAGCTCCTTTCATTCAGTCAGTAGCTTCAAACATTTCTGGTATATGAAAAACATGTTTTTCAATGGCAAAAATCAATGAATATTGTAAATGCACAAACAGTAATATCTCCACATTGCACGGTGCAATTCTGAAATTTTTAGCTTTTTCCTGTTAATCCTAGCATGATAAAGAAGATTCAAAGAGAGTGAGATGCCAGCTCCTTTCATTCAGTCAGTAGCTTCAAACATTTCTGGTATATGAAAACATGTTTTTCAATGGCAAAAATCAATGAATATTGTAAATGCACAAACAGTAATATCTCCACATTGCACGGTGCAATTCTGAAATTTTTAGCTTTTTCCTGTTAATCCTAGCATGATAAAGAAGATTCAAAGAGAGTGAGATGCCAGCTCCTTTCATTCAGTCAGTAGCTTCAAACATTTCTGGTATTGAAAAACATGTTTTTCAATGGCAAAAATCAATGAATATTGTAAATGCACAAACAGTAATATCTCCACATTGCACGGTGCAATTCTGAAATTTTTAGCTTTTTCCTGTTAATCCTAGCATGATAAAGAAGATTCAAAGAGAGTGAGATGCCAGCTCCTTTCATTCAGTCAGTAGCTTCAAACATTTCTGGTATATGAAAAACATGTTTTTCAATGGCAAAAATCAATGAATATTGTAAATGCACAAACAGTAATATCTCCACATTGCACGGTGCAATTCTGAAATTTTTAGCTTTTTCCTGTTAATCCTAGCATGATAAAGAAGATTCAAAGAGAGTGAGATGCCAGCTCCTTTCATTCAGTCAGTAGCTTCAAACATTTCTGGTATATGAAAACATGTTTTTCAATGGCAAAAATCAATGAATATTGTAAATGCACAAACAGTAATATCTCCACATTGCACGGTGCAATTCTGAAATTTTTAGCTTTTTCCTGTTAATCCTAGCATGATAAAGAAGATTCAAAGAGAGTGAGATGCCAGCTCCTTTCATTCAGTCAGTAGCTTCAAACATTTCTGGTATATGAAAAACATGTTTTTCAATGGCAAAAATCAATGAATATTGTAAATGCACAAACAGTAATATCTCCACATTGCACGGTGCAATTCTGAAATTTTTAGCTTTTTCCTGTTAATCCTAGCATGATAAAGAAGATTCAAAGAGAGTGAGATGCCAGCTCCTTTCATTCAGTCAGTAGCTTCAAACATTTCTGGTATATGAAAAACATGTTTTTCAATGGCAAAAATCAATGAATATTGTAAATGCACAAACAGTAATATCTCCACATTGCACGGTGCAATTCTGAAATTTTTAGCTTTTTCCTGTTAATCCTAGTTTTTAGCTTTTTCCTGTTAATCCTAGCATGATAAAGAAGATTCAAAGAGAGTGAGATGCCAGCTCCTTTCATTCAGTCAGTAGCTTCAAACATTTCTGGTATATGAAAAACATGTTTTTCAATGGCAAAAATCAATGAATATTGTAAATGCACAAACAGTAATATCTCCACATTGCACGGTGCAATTCTGAAATTTTTAGCTTTTTCCTGTTAATCCTAGCATGATAAAGAAGATTCAAAGAGAGTGAGATGCCAGCTCCTTTCATTCAGTCAGTAGCTTCAAACATTTCTGGACGTTTTTCAATGGCAAAAATCAATGAATATTGTAAATGCACAAATATCTCCACATTGCACGGTGCAATTCTGAAATTTTTAGCTTTTTCCTGTTAATCCTAGCATGATAAAGAAGATTCAAAGAGAGTGAGATGCCAGCTCCTTTCATTCAGTCAGTAGCTTCAAACATTTCTGGTATATGAAAACATGTTTTTCAATGGCAAAAATCAATGAATATTGTAAATGCACAAACAGTAATATCTCCACATTGCACGGTGCAATTCTGAAATTTTTAGCTTTTTCCTGTTAATCCTAGCATGATAAAGAAGATTCAAAGAGAGTGAGATGCCAGCTCCTTTCATTCAGTCAGTAGCTTCAAACATTTCTGGACGTTTTTCAATGGCAAAAATCAATGAATATTGTAAATGCACAAACAGTAATATCTCCACATTGCACGGTGCAATTCTGAAATTTTTAGCTTTTTCCTGTTAATCCTAGCATGATAAAGAAGATTCAAAGAGAGTGAGATGCCAGCTCCTTTCATTCAGTCAGTAGCTTCAAACATTTCTGGTATATGAAAAACATGTTTTTCAATGGCAAAAATCAATGAATATTGTAAATGCACAAACAGTAATATCTCCACATTGCACGGTGCAATTCTGAAATTTTTAGCTTTTTCCTGTTAATCCTAGCATGATAAAGAAGATTCAAAGAGAGTGAGATGCCAGCTCCTTTCATTCAGTCAGTAGCTTCAAACATTTCTGGTAAAAAACATGTTTTTCAATGGCAAAAATCAATGAATATTGTAAATGCACAAACAGTAATATCTCCACATTGCACGGTGCAATTCTGAAATTTTTAGCTTTTTCCTGTTAATCCTAGCATGATAAAGAAGATTCAAAGAGAGTGAGATGCCAGCTCCTTTCATTCAGTCAGTAGCTTCAAACATTTCTGGTATATAAAAACATGTTTTTCAATGGCAAAAATCAATGAATATTGTAAATGCACAAACAGTAATATCTCCACATTGCACGGTGCAATTCTGAAATTTTTAGCTTTTTCCTGTTAATCCTAGCATGATAAAGAAGATTCAAAGAGAGTGAGATGCCAGCTCCTTTCATTCAGTCAGTAGCTTCAAACATTTCTGGACGTTTTTCAATGGCAAAAATCAATGAATATTGTAAATGCACAAACAGTAATATCTCCACATTGCACGGTGCAATTCTGAAATTTTTAGCTTTTTCCTGTTAATCCTAGCATGATAAAGAAGATTCAAAGAGAGTGAGATGCCAGCTCCTTTCATTCAGTCAGTAGCTTCAAACATTTCTGGTATATGAAAAACATGTTTTTCAATGGCAAAAATCAATGAATATTGTAAATGCACAAACAGTAATATCTCCACATTGCACGGTGCAATTCTGAAATTTTTAGCTTTTTCCTGTTAATCCTAGCATGATAAAGAAGATTCAAAGAGAGTGAGATGCCAGCTCCTTTCATTCAGTCAGTAGCTTCAAACATTTCTGGACGTTTTTCAATGGCAAAAATCAATGAATATTGTAAATGCACAAACAGTAATATCTTAAATGCACAAACAGTAATATCTCCACATTGCACGGTGCAATTCTGAAATTTTTAGCTTTTTCCTGTTAATCCTAGCATGATAAAGAAGATTCAAAGAGAGTGAGATGCCAGCTCCTTTCATTCAGTCAGTAGCTTCAAACATTTCTGGTATATGAAAAACATGTTTTTCAATGGCAAAAATCAATGAATATTGTAAATGCACAAACAGTAATATCTCCACATTGCACGGTGCAATTCTGAAATTTTTAGCTTTTTCCTGTTAATCCTAGCATGATAAAGAAGATTCAAAGAGAGTGAGATGCCAGCTCCTTTCATTCAGTCAGTAGCTTCAAACATTTCTGGACGTTTTTCAATGGCAAAAATCAATGAATATTGTAAATGCACAAACAGTAATATCTCCACATTGCACGGTGCAATTCTGAAATTTTTAGCTTTTTCCTGTTAATCCTAGCATGATAAAGAAGATTCAAAGAGAGTGAGATGCCAGCTCCTTTCATTCAGTCAGTAGCTTCAAACATTTCTGGTATATGAAAAACATGTTTTTCAATGGCAAAAATCAATGAATATTGTAAATGCACAAACAGTAATATCTCCACATTGCACGGTGCAATTCTGAAATTTTTAGCTTTTTCCTGTTAATCCTAGCATGATAAAGAAGATTCAAAGAGAGTGAGATGCCAGCTCCTTTCATTCAGTCAGTAGCTTCAAACATTTCTGGTATATGAAAAACATGTTTTTCAATGGCAAAAATCAATGAATATTGTAAATGCACAAACAGTAATATCTCCACATTGCACGGTGCAATTCTGAAATTTTTAGCTTTTTCCTGTTAATCCTAGCATGATAAAGAAGATTCAAAGAGAGTGAGATGCCAGCTCCTTTCATTCAGTCAGTAGCTTCAAACATTTCTGTATAGACATGTTTTTCAATGGCAAAAATCAATGAATATTGTAAATGCACAAACAGTAATATCTCCACATTGCACGGTGCAATTCTGAAATTTTTAGCTTTTTCCTGTTAATCCTAGCATGATAAAGAAGATTCAAAGAGAGTGAGATGCCAGCTCCTTTCATTCAGTCAGTAGCTTCAAACATTTCTGGTATATGAAAAACATGTTTTTCAATGGCAAAAATCAATGAATATTGTAAATGCACAAACAGTAATATCTCCACATTGCACGGTGCAATTCTGAAATTTTTAGCTTTTTCCTGTTAATCCTAGCATGATAAAGAAGATTCAAAGAGAGTGAGATGCCAGCTCCTTTCATTCAGTCAGTAGCTTCAAACATTTCTGGTATATGAAACTGTTTTTCAATGGCAAAAATCAATGAATATTGTAAATGCACAAACAGTAATATCTCCACATTGCACGGTGCAATTCTGAAATTTTTAGCTTTTTCCTGTTAATCCTAGCATGATAAAGAAGATTCAAAGAGAGTGAGATGCCAGCTCCTTTCATTCAGTCAGTAGCTTCAAACATTTCTGGTATATGAAAACATGTTTTTCAATGGCAAAAATCAATGAATATTGTAAATGCACAAACAGTAATATCTCCACATTGCACGGTGCAATTCTGAAATTTTTAGCTTTTTCCTGTTAATCCTAGCATGATAAAGAAGATTCAAAGAGAGTGAGATGCCAGCTCCTTTCATTCAGTCAGTAGCTTCAAACATTTCTGGACGTTTTTCAATGGCAAAAATCAATGAATATTGTAAATGCACAAACAGTAATATCTCCACATTGCACGGTGCAATTCTGAAATTTTTAGCTTTTTCCTGTTAATCCTAGCATGATAAAGAAGATTCAAAGAGAGTGAGATGCCAGCTCCTTTCATTCAGTCAGTAGCTTCAAACATTTCTGGTATATGAAAAACATGTTTTTCAATGGCAAAAATCAATGAATATTGTAAATGCACAAACAGTAATATCTCCACATTGCACGGTGCAATTCTGAAATTTTTAGCTTTTTCCTGTTAATCCTAGCATGATAAAGAAGATTCAAAGAGAGTGAGATGCCAGCTCCTTTCATTCAGTCAGTAGCTTCAAACATTTCTGGACGTTTTTCAATGGCAAAAATCAATGAATATTGTAAATGCACAAACAGTAATATCTCCACATTGCACGGTGCAATTCTGAAATTTTTAGCTTTTTCCTGTTAATCCTAGCATGATAAAGAAGATTCAAAGAGAGTGAGATGCCAGCTCCTTTCATTCAGTCAGTAGCTTCAAACATTTCTGGTATATGAAAAACATGTTTTTCAATGGCAAAAATCAATGAATATTGTAAATGCACAAACAGTAATATCTCCACATTGCACGGTGCAATTCTGAAATTTTTAGCTTTTTCCTGTTAATCCTAGCATGATAAAGAAGATTCAAAGAGAGTGAGATGCCAGCTCCTTTCATTCAGTCAGTAGCTTCAAACATTTCTGGTTATGAAACAGTTTTTCAATGGCAAAAATCAATGAATATTGTAAATGCACAAACAGTAATATCTCCACATTGCACGGTGCAATTCTGAAATTTTTAGCTTTTTCCTGTTAATCCTAGCATGATAAAGAAGATTCAAAGAGAGTGAGATGCCAGCTCCTTTCATTCAGTCAGTAGCTTCAAACATTTCTGGTATATGACATGTTTTTCAATGGCAAAAATCAATGAATATTGTAAATGCACAAACAGTAATATCTCCACATTGCACGGTGCAATTCTGAAATTTTTAGCTTTTTCCTGTTAATCCTAGCATGATAAAGAAGATTCAAAGAGAGTGAGATGCCAGCTCCTTTCATTCAGTCAGTAGCTTCAAACATTTCTGGTATTGAAACTGTTTTTCAATGGCAAAAATCAATGAATATTGTAAATGCACAAACAGTAATATCTCCACATTGCACGGTGCAATTCTGAAATTTTTAGCTTTTTCCTGTTAATCCTAGCATGATAAAGAAGATTCAAAGAGAGTGAGATGCCAGCTCCTTTCATTCAGTCAGTAGCTTCAAACATTTCTGGTATATGAAAAACATGTTTTTCAATGGCAAAAATCAATGAATATTGTAAATGCACAAACAGTAATATCTCCACATTGCACGGTGCAATTCTGAAATTTTTAGCTTTTTCCTGTTAATCCTAGCATGATAAAGAAGATTCAAAGAGAGTGAGATGCCAGCTCCTTTCATTCAGTCAGTAGCTTCAAACATTTCTGGTGAAAACTGTTTTTCAATGGCAAAAATCAATGAATATTGTAAATGCACAAACAGTAATATCTCCACATTGCACGGTGCAATTCTGAAATTTTTAGCTTTTTCCTGTTAATCCTAGCATGATAAAGAAGATTCAAAGAGAGTGAGATGCCAGCTCCTTTCATTCAGTCAGTAGCTTCAAACATTTCTGGTTCTGGAAAACATGTTTTTCAATGGCAAAAATCAATGAATATTGTAAATGCACAAACAGTAATATCTCCACATTGCACGGTGCAATTCTGAAATTTTTAGCTTTTTCCTGTTAATCCTAGCATGATAAAGAAGATTCAAAGAGAGTGAGATGCCAGCTCCTTTCATTCAGTCAGTAGCTTCAAACATTTCTGGACAGTTTTTCAATGGCAAAAATCAATGAATATTGTAAATGCACAAACAGTAATATCTCCACATTGCACGGTGCAATTCTGAAATTTTTAGCTTTTTCCTGTTAATCCTAGCATGATAAAGAAGATTCAAAGAGAGTGAGATGCCAGCTCCTTTCATTCAGTCAGTAGCTTCAAACATTTCTGGTATATGAAAAACATGTTTTTCAATGGCAAAAATCAATGAATATTGTAAATGCACAAACAGTAATATCTCCACATTGCACGGTGCAATTCTGAAATTTTTAGCTTTTTCCTGTTAATCCTAGCATGATAAAGAAGATTCAAAGAGAGTGAGATGCCAGCTCCTTTCATTCAGTCAGTAGCTTCAAACATTTCTGGTATATGAAAAACATGTTTTTCAATGGCAAAAATCAATGAATATTGTAAATGCACAAACAGTAATATCTCCACATTGCACGGTGCAATTCTGAAATTTTTAGCTTTTTCCTGTTAATCCTAGCATGATAAAGAAGATTCAAAGAGAGTGAGATGCCAGCTCCTTTCATTCAGTCAGTAGCTTCAAACATTTCTGGTATATGAAAAACATGTTTTTCAATGGCAAAAATCAATGAATATTGTAAATGCACAAACAGTAATATCTCCACATTGCACGGTGCAATTCTGAAATTTTTAGCTTTTTCCTGTTAATCCTAGCATGATAAAGAAGATTCAAAGAGAGTGAGATGCCAGCTCCTTTCATTCAGTCAGTAGCTTCAAACATTTCTGGTATATGAAAAACTGTTTTTCAATGGCAAAAATCAATGAATATTGTAAATGCACAAACAGTAATATCTCCACATTGCACGGTGCAATTCTGAAATTTTTAGCTTTTTCCTGTTAATCCTAGCATGATAAAGAAGATTCAAAGAGAGTGAGATGCCAGCTCCTTTCATTCAGTCAGTAGCTTCAAACATTTCTGGTATATGAAAAACATGTTTTTCAATGGCAAAAATCAATGAATATTGTAAATGCACAAACAGTAATATCTCCACATTGCACGGTGCAATTCTGAAATTTTTAGCTTTTTCCTGTTAATCCTAGCATGATAAAGAAGATTCAAAGAGAGTGAGATGCCAGCTCCTTTCATTCAGTCAGTAGCTTCAAACATTTCTGGTTATGAAAACGTTTTTCAATGGCAAAAATCAATGAATATTGTAAATGCACAAACAGTAATATCTCCACATTGCACGGTGCAATTCTGAAATTTTTAGCTTTTTCCTGTTAATCCTAGCATGATAAAGAAGATTCAAAGAGAGTGAGATGCCAGCTCCTTTCATTCAGTCAGTAGCTTCAAACATTTCTGGTATATGAAAAACATGTTTTTCAATGGCAAAAATCAATGAATATTGTAAATGCACAAACAGTAATATCTCCACATTGCACGGTGCAATTCTGAAATTTTTAGCTTTTTCCTGTTAATCCTAGCATGATAAAGAAGATTCAAAGAGAGTGAGATGCCAGCTCCTTTCATTCAGTCAGTAGCTTCAAACATTTCTGGTATATGAAAAACATGTTTTTCAATGGCAAAAATCAATGAATATTGTAAATGCACAAACAGTAATATCTCCACATTGCACGGTGCAATTCTGAAATTTTTAGCTTTTTCCTGTTAATCCTAGCATGATAAAGAAGATTCAAAGAGAGTGAGATGCCAGCTCCTTTCATTCAGTCAGTAGCTTCAAACATTTCTGGTATATGAAAAACATGTTTTTCAATGGCAAAAATCAATGAATATTGTAAATGCACAAACAGTAATATCTCCACATTGCACGGTGCAATTCTGAAATTTTTAGCTTTTTCCTGTTAATCCTAGCATGATAAAGAAGATTCAAAGAGAGTGAGATGCCAGCTCCTTTCATTCAGTCAGTAGCTTCAAACATTTCTGGTATATGACATGTTTTTCAATGGCAAAAATCAATGAATATTGTAAATGCACAAACAGTAATATCTCCACATTGCACGGTGCAATTCTGAAATTTTTAGCTTTTTCCTGTTAATCCTAGCATGATAAAGAAGATTCAAAGAGAGTGAGATGCCAGCT
>NW_027368419.1:0-50021 GCF_046119375.1 Phyllobates terribilis | reverse complement strand
TCCTTAGTTGAGTCAGAGTTACTTTCCAACCCACTTCCATGACAACGCTCACAAGATTTAGAGAGAAGTGTGGGTTTGTCATGTAAACGCTTGGAAAGTTCAACCAATTCTTCCTTAGCATTATCAAGTTCAACCAGCTGTGCTTTAGCATCAGTTGCTAAAGACTTACGTTGAACCCTAAGCTCTCTTAAGAGACAAATAAGATTGCGCTTGGGTAATATGTCAAGGTTTATATCAGCTACCTCAATCTCAGAGCCAGAGTCTGAGTCTAATCCACCGCCAGCCATTAAGCACATGTCAGCTTGCGCTCCATCTTCTGAATCATCATCAGATTCTCCCCAAATCATGACAAACGCTTGTTTAGGGGGTTGTTTGTTGGAGCTTGAGCTTGGATTCACCTTTGGATGAGGACACGCTTTAGCGAGGTGTCCCTTCTCGTTGCAGTTGAAGCAAGTGAAATCCCTGACATCGCGCTGCTTGGAAGCTGGATCGCGCTTGAGGCCACCTTGTCTCTTGAAGAATTTCTTCACGAGCTTAGACATCATGGCGACATCTCTATCATCATCGTCATCTCCTTGATCATCATTTCAAGCTTTTGGAGGACGCGTGAGAGCTTGAGCGCCATGCCTTTAGTTTCTCGTTCTGAGTGCTTCTCTTCCTTGTTCTTGATTTCTTGAACTTTGAATTTCCCTGCAAGAACAGAGATAGACAATTCTCGAGTCTCCTTAGATTGGAGAAGAATCTGCTTGAGAGTTGCAAACTTGGAATTCACCCCATGGATGAATGCCATAGAATACTCCCAAGCTTTCTTTTCCATTCCAGCGGAAAGCATTTTGTCATAGAGAATTTGACATCGAGAATGATAATCAGAAACAAGCTCATTTTCACCCATTCTAATGGAGAAAAATTCGCGGTTAAGCTCAAATATACGGCTGTCCTTCATGTCCTCACTACCTGAATGCATGTTTATGATGGCTTTCCACATCTCTTGGGCAGTGGGGAGTGAGATTACCTTGTTAATGTCTTTCCTAGAAAGCGCATTGAGGATGAGCTGTCGCGCTTTGGCGTTCTTCTCCATTAGTTGGTACTCCTTGGCTTCCCATTTGGAGTCATCAGTCTCAGAGATCTTCTCATCGCCCTTTTCGATGATCTTCCAGCATTGATAATCCATTTGCTAGATGTAGTTTTTAGTCATTGTGAGCCACCATTCGAGTTCGCCTTCAACAAGGACGTGGGGCTTAACAGAGAAATACCGAGGTTGAAACTAGCCATTGTTCAAATCTTGAGAATCCTTTGAACCTGTAAAAGGATTAGTGCAAATAGCTAACATGTAGCTCTAATACCGATTGAAAGTTCTAAAACACGTTCGTTAAGCAACTATTGTTCTATTTCTCCAAGGTTCATTAAGTCTTGGATGCGCTTAACAAGTATCGAATTGCGCTTCAACACTTGTAGATGCGCTTGACCAGTTTAGAACACTTAGTAATTGATTTACTAATTTCTTGTAACACGGAAAAGGCCAGACAACAATGCGAGCGCGCTTTAAGCGTTTAAAGCGCACTGTATTTGCACACACAAAGTTTCTCAAAGGTGAGAACCCTATGTCACTAGATGACTCGGGATAAAACTCACCACTACACTTGTATTAATAGAAGAAACAATTACAACTCTAGCTTCAATCACGTTGAAGCTCACTCGTAACACTTCTTCTACAATACTGAGTTCAGCTCTAAAGAACAAATGAAGGCAATCTCAACACTCTCTCTGATTACAAACAAGTATATCACTTAAGCTCTCTCTAGCTTCTCTATAATTCTCTCAGTTTGTAACGCCTAGAGTGAATGCTACAGTCCACTATTTATACACAAACATTAAGCTATACCTCTAACTTAATTTCGTATAACAAACAAAGACTAAGCATAATGCCACCTCATCAATCCGTGCGCCTTGATCATTTCACCAAAATTAATCAACGGCTTGTATTGAATTGGTTTTGTTCTCTTCTTGTTGATGCACGCCACCTCAGCAATCCATGCAATTCGCTCTAACAACCTTCCTCCATGCTGGCAATCCCTGGAGTTGCGTCATAAAAGCCTTCAAACCCTTCTCGCGCCTCTTGCACACTCGGTTTGAATCTTCCCGCTTACCAGCCTTTCCTCACATTTGGGCGTTGTTCTTCTGCGATAACGCGCACCCTTTGCTTTGGTGCAACCTCATGATCAACACTACATCCACTTCATTCAAGCGCATCTTCTATGCCTTAGAAGCTCGATTATACTCACTTTTTGACTTGAATGGGATTATTAAACACCTGTTGTGAAACTTACTTTCTCCGCTTGGTGTTAAGCGCAACTGTTACCAGTTGAAGCGCATCTCTAAGTGACTTAAGGGCATCCTTACAGATATAACAATAACCTGAAAGACTTAAAAACACTAAGAGATTAAAAATATTAGTTTGTTATCATCAAAACAAAGAGAAATAGATTAAGCTTTAACAAGACTATTAAAGCTCAACTAACAAGATGGGTCGCTACGCTTAATGAGAGAGGGGTGCATATACTTGGCCCTAAGAACATTTGCCCACAACTTTTCCTTGGCATTAAGGAACCGCCAAGCAAGCTTACGATTGAGAGAGAGATTGAGTTTCCCTATGTGTTTGATGCCCAAGCCCCCAAGATCAAAGGGTTTGCAAATATCGTCCCAATTCACAAGTGAATAGGTGGAGTGCCCTCCACACCGCCCCAAATGAAAGAACAAGTTATACGGTCAAACTTCTTACAAATTTTGTCGGAAAACGGTAGGGTCTCCATAGAATAAACCGGAATGGAGTGAATCACCGATTTTGCAAGTGTAACCCTACCCGCAAAACTTAGGATTTTTGAATGCCAACCACTAATCCGGTTGTTGATTTTGTCAAGAAGCGGACCAAATGTCTCTTCCAATATAGACTTGTGGAGGATGGGGACACCAAGATAGATACAAAGGTCAAAGGTAACACACATACCACTAGCCGCCGCAATATTCCCACGAACATGCATCGGAATATTAGGGGGAACAAAAATACGAGACTTAGAGAGACTAACCTTTTGACCCGACGAGCGGAAAAAGAGGTCAAGACACCTCCTCATCTCATAGACTTGATGCACCGACGCCTCCCCCATGAGCAAGATATTACCCACAAACATGATGTGGGTAAGAGGCGGGCCTCCTCTAGAGGCAAAGACCGGCTTCCATTTCTTGTCCCGAAGCGACTCCTCGATGAATTGAATCAACCTTTCAAGACAAAGGACGAAAAGGTAGGGTATAAATGGCACCACCTTGTCTAATCCCCCTCAAGGGGAAAAAGGCCTTTGTGTCCTCCCCATTCCAAAGAACCCAAAAAGAAGTGGTAGAAATGCATTCCGTAACCCACCTAATCCAATGGTAGGAGAAATCCGAATCGGTAAGCGTATCAACCACAAAGTCCCAACGGAGGCTATCATATGCCTTCTCGAGATCAATCTTCATAACCAAGTAGCCATTATTGCCTTGTTTCTCTTGAGCGTGTGCAAAACCTTTTGCACTATAACAATGTTGTTATTGATAATCCTACCCGGTATGAAACTACTTTGGGTGGGGATAACAAGGAGAGAAATTTTCTTTTGCAAGCGGTTAGTGAGACACTTAGTGATAATTTTATAAAGGACATTGCAAAGAGAAATACGGCGGAAGAAATTGACCTTTTCAAGGTTATCCTTCTTGGGGATAAGCTAGAGGAAAGTGAAGTTGAGCCTCGGAGGAAGCACACCCGAAGACATGAAGGTGGAAAATAAATCCACAACCGACGGTCCCACAATGCCCCAATATTTTTAGAAAAGGAGCGGATGAAAGTCATCCGTCCCCGGGGCCTTCAAACCTCCCATTCCATTGATCGCCTCCAAGATATCGTCACTAGAGAAGTCTGCATTCATAGCTCCCAACAAGCTAGGGTCAAGCCTCAGAAAGAGATCATGTGGAGTAACAATGGGGGTACAACTCCTCCATCGGCAAGAAAAATAACTTCGAACAATAATTCACAACCAAGGCCTCAAGATCGCCCGGATTGGAGGCCCAAGTGTTATTGTCGTCTAACAGAGTGATGACCCGGTTCCGACGCCGTCGTACCATAGTCGATGTATGGAAGAAGGAGGTGTTACGATCTCCCTCAAAAAGCCATGTTTCCTGAGACTTTTAGCTCCAAAGTTTCTCCTCACTAATGAGCACCTCCAAGAGCTCGAGTTTCGTAGCCCGGTTATCCTTAATAAGTTGATCTGTGGGGTTATACTGGATTTTAACTTGCAAACTAAGAAGAAGGTCCAACAAATTCTCCTTCTTCCTAGCAACAATTCGAAGATCGAGGTGTTCCATTTCTTGAGTATGGGTCTAAGAGCACTCAAATTAGTGTCCTCCGGGGTATTAGCCTTCCAAGATCTTTGGATGAGCTCTTCTATGCCCGGGTGCTTACATCACGTATCCTCAAAACTGAAGGGACGTCTCGCAGGGTTGAGATGCGGTCTAGGCTGGAATGAAAGAAGAAGAGGTGAGTGATCCGAGCAAAGATCCGGAAGGTGACGAATCGAGGCCTCCGGCCAAGAAATAAACGCACTAATGGACATCAACACACGATCAAGCCGCTTAGCCACATAATTGGTTGAATTGATCCCTCTAGTCCACATGAATTTAGGCCCCGAGAACCCCATGTCCACAAGACCTAAATTATCAACCACATCATGAAAACGTTGGGGTCCCTATAAAGCTCCCCGGAACCCCGGGACGGTTCATCCATGCTAAGAATATGGTTGAAATCGCCACTGACAGAGGTAGGGCCAATAGAGGGGGTGACGATTCTAGTGATGTCGCCCCAAAAGGGGAACCTCCTATGTTCCGATGCGGGAGCATAAACAAGCCAAAATTGCAAAATTCATCATCCTTCTTAAGAGATACCCACATAAAGTTCGGGTTGAGTTCAAGAATCGAAAATGAAATGCTAACATGATCCCAAATAATGAACATACACCTTGAACGGTACAAAGAGTCGAGCACATGATGAGAGCCTCACCGAATCCTGTCACAAGCCCTCTTCACAGTATCCCCGCACGCTTGAGTTTCAAAAACCGCCACCATATCCACTTTGTGCATCCTAATCATGTATCTCATGGTACTTGAGAAGCTATCTTTAATAGCACCTCGACAATTCCAAAGGAGGATTTTCATTTGGATAACAATGGGAGTCGAATCACCGAGCCAAACTAGGCCGAAGACTTTTCACCCAGGCAAGAAATACTGGGTTTGTTCGCTGCCAAAACTTTCTGCATCCTTTGCAATTGGCATTTAAGCTTGTTGTCGGATCTAGCATTCAGGTTATTAGAATTCTGGGCTCTAGTAACTGGCCCAGCAAAAACCGGCCAACTCTTCTTACCTTTCTTCCTTTTACCCCTGCGCTTGGAGTTACTAGCTGCAGACGGACAAGATCAGACAAAAGTTGGGTTGAAGGCAGTAGATGGTTCATCCACCAATAAAGGCCCAACATCCGTATTAGCCTTATTAAAATCCAGCCCACCTTCTAATTAAGCACCGAAATTAGAATTTTGTGCTCCAAGTGAAACCAAACCAGCCACAACACTCGGCCCACCAAACTTAACGTTTGGAAGACTACAAGTGCAATCTTCTTCACCCGCAACCAGGTTAGTCAAATTGGGCCCACACTGTACCTCTTCCTGACAAACGTCACTCTCACCTGCACCCAAAGTCTACGCCACGCCTCTAGACTTGAGAGGACCATCTTCTAGCACAACGGTTGTCTCCTCTCTGTCGTTCAAAACACCGAGTGCCCCAAATTTACCGGCTGAAATATAGGGGTCTGGTGTTATCTTGGATAGACCAACATTAACCTCCGACTGAAGCCCCAAATCACAAATAATCGGTGACTCTCCAGTGGGACCCAAACCCAGCACGCTCAGCATGTTAGAACCATCAGCCCTAGTAGCCAAAATGGAGATAGATTTCTTGGAGTAACAATATGCCATTCAAGTGACTCCTTATCCTGACCCCCATACTATGTTTCAATCCCGTGGCAGTGTTCGAAAAAGGCAGACCAGTGATTGAAGGAATCCGTTTATGACATTGTTTGGTACATTGTCCAAAGAAACCACAATGCTCACAAATAGAATGAAGACTCTCAAACTCTACTCCATAGGACACACAATCCATATTCACTGAATTCACCATTTTTCTTGACAAGTACATATGTACAATAACTCTAGCGAACTTATCCCTCTGAGCCAATCTTGTCCGGGAGTCGACATTGATCGGAATGTCGATAGCCTGCGCAATAGACCTCATAGCGCTTTCTTCGTAGTACTAAATAGGGAGGTCCAAAATTCTGGTCAATACAGGAATAGTGGAGATCATGTCCACATTCAGGTCAAACTCCAGCGACCAAGCCATCATAGCAAAATAATGACCGAAAACTATCCACGGACCCTATGAAAGAACATTTGCTGCATCCACCAGACTCTCAAATGAAGCTATGAAAAAAACCCTGAGTATATCAATAATTTGAAACTAACCTCTGTTTTTACAAGCCTCCTTTAGCTTCCCCTCCATTAGATCAAACCCTTGATGTTCGAACCTGTAACAACAACTATCCAGGAAGGAGCCGCTCCTTACAGTGTCGTTCCTTGCAGCAAGCATGCTGGGGTATGCGCTGTCTCGATCACTAGCAATGATAGCTTCACGGCCTCTCTGGTGGAGTTGAAATAGAGAGAAGGGACAGGGACATGGCAGAGTGGCTATGTGGGTTTGAGGAGGGAGAGGTTCTCAAATCCGTCATCTCGGCCGCAGTTAAAGGTGAAGGTGAGGATTGGGGCAAAACTAGGGCGGCAGAATTTGGGTAAATGGGGGATGAGGGAGGGGATACAAACTTCCGAGGAGGAGGCGATAAAGAAGTGGGGGAGAAAGGGGAATCGGGGTTCGCGGCGTCAGAGGGTACAGAGAAACCATCCCACCACCATCGGGGAATGAGAGAGGGAAGAAAAGAGAAAGGCTAACCTGGAACGCGAGGCGCGTTCTTCATTAGAGAAAATCCCGCAACTAATACTACTTTCAACAATTTAGAGTATTTTTTGAAGTTTCTCTCCCTACATTGTTGTTGTAACACAACATTGGAGGCATGCATTGTTGAGAATGTCTTCTCCAAGACTTGTTACACAGTTATCTTTTGTACACAAACTTTAAGATGAGATTTCATCCTAAACAAAACACTATTGTACTCAGAATGGACTTAGAGTCATGGAACCTTGAGTTGGTCCAATCATACAATGCTTGTGGGAGAAGCACATCTTTTGTATGTCCATAGCGTTCATTTAAATTTTCTCGCAGTTCTTTTGGATCATCAAAAAACAAGTACTCAGTTTTTGATGCTCTCATGTATATGATAACAGAGGAATACAATAGCATTTTCTTTCTCCCGAGGCATGCTTTGGTTATCCTTATCAATTCTTTTTTCAAGGACATTTTCCTTGAGGTGAGTCAGGACATCTACCTTCCATTCAAGGTATTTTTAACCTGATAAGTCAAGAATGTCAAATTCCCTCTTTGTTATACCTTCCAATAAAATTTCTATGAATAAAGTTGTAAAGTACAAATTAATTAGATGATCATGATTATACATATATGAATTATATAGCGCGTGTAAGACGGTATAAATGAATATCTAAAAAGTAAGTGATCATGTAATTGTAGGCATAACAATTAATTAAAATGATAATCATGGAGTCAAAAGTATAGTGATCATACAGTATGAGAATAATGCAAGGAAATTATTCAAGTATACTTATGACGGGAAGATTTTAATATTGGATACTCTTTTACCCCTCTATAATTATGGCCACTCATCCCCCTTTGTCACTCATCCTTATCTTCTTCTTCCTCAACTCCATTTCCAACCTCCTCTTCCATTTTCTTTCAACCATTTCTATGGATTCTGATGAGATTTCTGTCAATTAAGGGCCAATAATAACCGGTTTTTAACCGATATTTTCATTTTCTTTGTTATTATCATGATTATTACTATCATTCTCATCATTTTGGTTTGGAAAAAAACATTTTGAAACCAAGGAAAAAATCAAATGGAGCTTTAGCTGAAAAACTAAAAGAGGTAAGTAAATCTAGTATCATTTTTGTACCTTGTTTTAGATCTAACAACATGATTCTATGTTTGGTAAAAATAATTCTAGAACTAGGAAGACAAATAAAGTTTCTGATGTAGAAGATCCTGAATTTTGGACAACCACATATCATACTTCTCAAAAATGATTTGTAATGACTCTTGCATAGTTATGATTATGTAATAAAAGGAGATAGAGTTTTTATACCTTGATGATCATTGGTGTAACGTGATGATTAGAGACTCTCGGTCTGATAACGTGTTATAAAATAACTAAGACAAGGTGTCTCAATTTATGTTTTGAGATGATTAAGACAAGATGCCTTAATCTTGATTAAAGAAACACATAAATAACTTTAAGTATTAAAGAGGACATGAGAAGAGATCGAGAACTTTAAAGATGTATTCTCGCTCTTGTTTTTAGTGAAATTTACAATGGAAAATGTCTCTATTTATATGCTAAGAGGATCACCTAATTCTTGACTAATTTACATCATCTTAAATGTAAAATGAAGAAGAGTTAAGAAGGTGTATAATTCACACACTATTAATCTCAATAATATATCTTCATTTTCAAACTTTGAACATGATCTTCTAGATGCTTTAATCTACTTCTTGCAAGACAAATAAATGCATTAGCTAATTTTAATAATGCATAACATGATCTTCTAGATGCTTGAATCTACTTCTTGCCCCAGATAAATGAATCCATTTTCTATCTTCAATAATACATAACATAATACATAACAGAAAAGCCCTCGATAGAATAAGTTGCTCCACGTTATGTCCATAAAAATCTACCGAAAGAGACTAACCAAAAAATTAAAGAGAACAAGACCTGCATATGTACTAAAACCAAAAACCAAATTATTTTCTTTCTCTTAAATTCAACTTCCTACTCCTAAAAATACGACAATTTTCTTATGACTTATTTTGAAGATATCAAATACTTCAAATATCAAAATGATCTACTGTTGCAATTGTTCCTCAAAACAAAAAGAGTATTGAATTCTTGAAATCCCGTCTTTTGAGATATACTATTGGAATCTCTCGTAACCTGGAAATCAGAATTCAAAAAAACACAAATGACGACGAAATGCTACCGAAATTTAAAGGGAAATAACCCTATATTTCGACATATGTTATAAAAATATTGCTATGTGTGATTTCCCAACAAAGGATTTCAAATAATAATAAAGAATGAAGGGATAATTAAGTGGGAAATCCGTACCAAAATGATGGTTTTTCTAGTAAGTTGATAAAAGAATATGAAAAGACAAATCAAGAGTGAGATAGGTTAAGAACTACAATCTAGCCTTCAGATATACAGAACATCAGAACAAAAAAATGCTCCACTTTGATGTTCAATTTACGAGAAAGAAAAAATAAACGATCAACTATCAGTGTGTTTAATCGAAGGAACTTAAACTAGTTTTCCTTCATTAATCAACTTATTGACAAAAAAATAAGTAAACTTCCTTCAAAAAAACTCCAAAAGAGGGGTTGAGTTAATGCACTCCAGAACTTTTCAGAACATTAGATTGAACTTGATAAAAAATTATTTAAACTTTCATCTAATATCAAGGTAGTTAAAATATGAAAATCATAATTTGAAATTTCCTTAAATAAAATATACTACCTTTAATTGATAAATCCTTGTTTATTCAATAATTTATTTCTTTCAAGAAAAAAAAAAGAAAATACTATATTGTTAAAATAGTTGATGAATTGGTGAATATGGAAGTCTTGGTCTGAACCAGTACCTATAGAAAGCGGTGCTCGACTAACACAAAAACATCCCTACAAACTATTATAGTCATCATGTATTGCACAGTAGTACTAGCTACACATATGCATGTAGGAAAACTAAGATATATCAAAAATATAAATAGAAAGTCCCTTCCTAGAAAGAGAATCTCTCTCCTCTATTTAGGGTTTGGGTTTCTTCCGGTGGATTTGTTAGTTGAGCTTTAGTAATCATATTAAAGCTCAATGTATCTCTCTTTGTTTTGATGATAACAAACTAATCTATCTAATCTCTTAGTGTTTCTAAGCTTCCCAGGTTATTATAAGATCTGCTGGGATGCGCTTTGGTCACTTAGAGATGCGCTTTGACTGGCCTCAGTCGCGCTTTACACCAAGCGAAGAAACCGAGTTTTGCAAAAGGTGTTCAAATAATTCCATTCATTGTCAGGAAGTGAGAGTGATCGAGCTTCTAGGGCGTAGAAGAAGCGCTTGAATGAAGTTGAAGAAAATTTGATCACGAGGTTCCACTGTAGAACAGGGTGCACGCCGTCGCGGAAGAGAACTGCCGAAATGCAAGGGAAGGCTGGTGAGCGGGAGAATTCAAGTTGTGTGCACAAGAGGTGCGGGAAGAACTTGATTGTCTATGAGACGCAAACCCAGAGATCGCCAGCGTGGAGGAGTTAGTTAGAGAGGTGAGCATGGATTGCTGATGTGGCGTGGATCAACAAGTTGAAGAACAAAACCGAATTGATTACAGCCGTTGATTATCTCTAGCAAGTTAACCAAGGAGCACGGATTGATGAGGTAGCAGCTTGCTAAGTCTAAGTTTGTTACACGAAATTAAGTGTGGGTTGTATCTTAAGTTTTGTGTATAAATAGTGGAATGTAGCATTCATTCTTAAGGGTTACAAAGTGAGGAAAATCATATAGAAGCTAGGAGAGCTTAGTGTTGACTCACTTGTAATCTAGAGTGAAGGGCCATTGTTCTAGAGCTGAATTCGAGTGTTGTAAGAAGAGAGTTTACGAGTGAGCTTCGAGAGTTGAAGCTAGAGCTGTAACCTTCTTCTATCAACACAAAGTAGTGGTGAGTTTTATCCCGAGTCCATTAGTGACTTAGGGTTCTCACCATTTGATAACTCTTTGTGTGCAAATCGAAGTGCGCTTTAAACACTTAAAGCGCGCTTTATTGTTGTCTGACCTCTTCCGCACTTAAGGACATTAGTAAATCGATTACTAAGTGTTATACAAAGGTCAAGCACATATCTAAGTGTAAAAGCGCAATTATATACTTGGTGAAGCGCATCTAAAGTTTAATGAACTTTAGAGACATTGAACAATAGATGCATAAACACGAACCTACAATTGGTATCAGAGCACCAGGTTAGCCTATTTGCACTAAACCTTTTTGCAGATCATAAGGATTTTGAAGAGTAAGAACATGGCGAACTTCAACCTTGGAATTTCACTCGCAATGCCCTACGTACTCGTTAAAGGAGAACTAGAATGGTGGCTAACGATGACCAAGAACTATATCAAGCAGACGGACTATCAATGCTAGAAGAACATCGAAAAAGGCGATGAAAAGATCACAGAGACAGACGATTCTAAGTGGGAAGCAAAAGAATATCAACTCATGGAGAAAAACGCAACAGCAAAACAGTTGATCCTCAATGCGCTTTCCAGGAAGGACATTGATAAGGTGATGTCTCTACCCTCCGCTAAGGAAATGTGGACTGCGATTATTAACATGCATTCCGGTAGCGAGGACATGAAAGAGAACCGTTTATTTTAACTCTATAGAGAGTTTTGCGCTATTAAGATGGGTGAAAAAGAACTTGTCTCCGACTACCACTCTCGGTGTCAAATTTTATATGATAAAATGTTGTCAGCTAGAATGGAAAAGAAACCATGCGAGTACTCAATGGCATTCATCCATGGGGTGAATTCCATGTATGCTACTCTCAAGTAGATTCTTCTCCAATCCAAAGCGACACGAGAGCTCCCTATTTCTGTGCTTGCAGGAACATTGAAGGTGCAGGAGATCATGGATAGCGAAGACAAACACTTGGAAAAGGAAACTAGGGGAATGGCACTCAAACTCTCTCGAGTTCTCCAGAAGTTGGAAAATGAGGATGAGGGAGACGATCTAGATGACGATAGTGAAGTTGCCATGATGAAGAAGGTAGTGAAGAAGTTCATTAAAAGGCAAGGTGGCTTCAAGCGCGATCCAACAGCCAAGCAGCGCGATGTCCGAGACTTTACATGCTTCAATTGCAATGAGAAGGGACATCTAGCCAAGGCGTGTCCTCATGTCAAGGTGAATCCAAGCTCGAGCTCCAACAAGCAGCCTCCTAAACAAGCGTTTGTCATGCTTTGGGGAGAATCAGACCATGACTCTGAAGATGCAGCAGACGTGTGCTTGATGGCTAGTGATGGATCCGATTCAGACTCTGGATCTGAAATAGAGGTAGCCAATCTAAACCTTGACATTTTGCCTAAGCGCAACCTTGTTTGCCTTTTAAGAGAACTGATGGTTGAACACAAGTCTCTAGTTACTTAAGCTATAGAACAGCTGGTTGAACTTAATTCTAAAAAAGAAGTTATAGTTGAGCTTACCAAGCGTTTGCATGACAAGACCAAACTTCTTTCTAAATCTTGTGAGCGTTGTCATGGAAATGGGTTGGAAAGGAACTCTGACTCAACTGAGGATGTAAATCTTGATCAGATTATCTCCAAGCTTGACGACCTAACTAAGCTATTAGAGGCAAGGTCTGTTTCTCAAACAGTCCTTGTCAAAGCTAGACATGGACTGGGCTATGACCCCCAGGAGTCTTCTTCTAATACCAGCTTTCCTCAAACAAGTGACTATTCTGAGAAACTTAAGTCACTTGAACAAGACTTGACTACCTACAAGAGTGAAAAATCTCATTTAAAAAGCAGAATCAATGTTCTCGAGGAAAAACCATCCAAAACCTAAGAATGGTTTCATGGGTAAAAAGCGCACCACTTATATTTGAAACAAGCGCGAACACCTGCTCAGCCTATGAAACTTAAGAAGAAAGCACCATTTCGACCAGGGAAAGGGAAGTATGGTTATGTAAGAGGTAACCAGTACTGCACTTTTTGTGGTAAAAATGGACATATGAAGCGTGAGTGTGAGGAACTGAAAGTCCTCAAAAATAAGCCCTATAAGACAATGGCTAAACCTAAGGGCAAGCGTACACGTCGCCGATATGCACTTGTCGAGAACAATTGTGCTTCAGCACGCAGAGGTGCGCTTCATGAAGCGAGACCTCATTTAGTGCTCGATTTAAATGATCCTAGCTATTATGAGCCAGTCCAAAAGACTAGTTCAGCAATAGCTATGTCTAATGTTCCCTCGAAGCGCAAGCTTAGGTGGGAGATCAAAGCTTGATTTCTTCGTTTGTAGGTTGGAATGCAGTGTAGGTGGTATATCGACAGCGGTTGTTCGTGTCACATGACGGGCGATCCAAAATTACTTCTCTCATTTCAAGCTAAGGAGGGAGGCAGCGTCTCCTTCGGTGACAAGAAGCAGGGAAGAAACAAAGATCGAGGCAGCGCACATCTGAATAAATCAATACAAATAAAAAATGTGAATTTAGTAGAGAGCCTCCGGTTCAATCTATTCAGTGTAGCCCAGTTGTGCGACCAAGGGGAAAACAAGGTATGGTTCAGCACAAGTGAATGTGCAGTGGTCAGCCCTGATCAAGAGATACTTCTAAAGCGCATCGACAACACATACATGTTCGACCACTCCTACTCCCATAAGCACAACCTGTGCCTCTCTACACTCGATGAGACGACCATTCTTTGGCACAAGAGAATGGGACACGCTAGTCTACATCTACTCAACAAGCTCCAATCCAAAGACCTAGTTCGTGGTCTTCCTCGCATCAAAGTGGAATCCATGACATCATGCTCAGATTGCTCCAAGGCCGAAGCGACAAGAAGCTCCTTTCCTTCTATTAAGGTAGTGCAGACCAAGGCTCCTCTAGAGCTTCTCCACATGGACTTATGTGGACCACTACGTACTTAGAGTAAGGGAGGTAATCGCTACATTTTCGTTATAGTTGATGACTATTCTCGCTACACCTGGACTCTCTTCTTAAAAGACAAGAGCGAAACCTTTGAAAAGTTTTGTACTCATGCGCTTTTCTTAGAAAAGAGTTTGGGGCTCCCCATTTGTGCAATTCGTTCTGACAATGGAACCGAATTCAAGAATGGATGGTTCTTAGCATTTTGTGATGAAAGGGGTATAGGTCATAATTTCTCTACACCTAGAACCCCTGAGCAAAATGGAGTTGTTGAGCGCAAGAATAGGACTCTACAAGAGATGGCACACACAATGCTACTCTCTAGTGGTGTCACTTCATACTATTTGGCACAAGCTGTGAGCACGGCATGTTATATTACTAACCGAGCCTTGTTAAGGCCTATCCTAGAGAAAACCCCATATGAATTGCTCAAAGGAAGTACACCTAATATCTCTCACTTACGGGTGTTTGGTTGCAAGTGTTACGTCAATAACAATGGGAAGGATCTCTTGGGTAAATTTGATGCTAGGAACAACCATGCTATCTTTCTAGGTTATGCTTCTTCTAACAAGGGGTATAGAGTGCTCAACCTGAGGACTCAGAGGGAAGACGATAGTATTCATGTGATATTTGATGAAGGACAACTTGATAGCACAAAGGAAATGAATGACGATCCATTGTTAGCCCTGATCTACTTGCAGTTTCTCCACACATTCCTCAAGCTCCACCTTCTACGACTTTTACAGGTATAGAAAGTAAGGATGACGATTGTGGTGGTTGCGCTTCTCGACCTTCGGCTCCAGAAGTAAGCAATCCAAGTGATGAAGCTACTCCATAGGACAACACTCAGAATATAGATCAAGGAAGTGGACCATTCAACAATGATCAAGCTACACCTTCATCATCTCGCTCAGTTCAGGTAACACCCTCAGTTACTTCAGCTGGACCTTCTAGCTCTCAAGTGGGATCTAGCAGTGGTCAAGCGCAACCGGACAGTCCTCAAGCGGGACCAAGTGACCAATCTGGTGGAAATAGAGCCTTGTCCAAGACTACAAAGATGACTCTACCACACAATACTGAGGTCACTGTGCGGAATCATCAACAACTGAGTGCCCATCCAGTTTCGGCGATCATATCTCAGTTTGAAAAAGGTACCCAAACTCGCTCTAACGTTCTTAACTTGCTTGCTTGTAGTGCTTTTGTGTCTTTAGAGGAACCAAAGAACATACTAGTCGCGCTTCAAGATCCAGACTGGATTATTGCTATGCAAGAAGAGTTAGAAGAGTTCAAGCGCAACCAGGTATGGCGTCTAGTGCCCCGGCCAGGTGATAGAAGCATTATTGGTACGCGTTGGGTATTCAGGAACAAATTGGAGGATAGTGGAGCAGTGGTTCGTAACAAAGCTTGACTTGTTGCACAAGGATACAATCAACAAGAAGGCATTGATTATGATGAAACATACGCACCAGTTGCTCGGCTAGAGGCAATCCACTTGTTGATCGCTTACGTCGCACACAAAGGATTCAAGCTGTATCAAATGGAAGTGAGGCAATCCACTTGATTTCCTCAATGGTGATTTGAACGAGGAAGTGTATGTCAAGCAACCACCAGGTTTTGAAGATCCATCTTATCCTGATCACGTGTACTTCCTAGACAAAGCGCTTTATGGTCTTAAGCAAGCCCCTTGCGCTTGGTATGACTGTCTATCGAGTATCTACTTGCTAATGGCTACAAGAGAGGTTTGGTGGACAAGACCCTCTTCATCAAGGAAGCAAAGGACGATATCCTTATTGTCCAAATTTATGTTGATGATATTATTTTTGGTTCAACTAACTTGCAACATGTAGAGGATTTCAAGAATACCATGAGCCTCAAGTTCAGCATGAGCATGATTGGTGAGCTCAAGTACTTCCTCGGGCTTCAAGTGAACCAACTGGAAGATGACATAGAAATACATCAACAAAAATACATCAAAGAGCTCCTCCAGAAATATCAAATGGAAGGTAGCAAACCATGTCCTACACCTCTCTCAACCACTACAAAACTGGATAAAGATCTTATGGCTGAGAAGGTAGACCAAACTATGTATAGAGGTATGGTTGGCTCCCTTATGTATTTTAACAGCTTCGAGGCCTAATATTGTCTTTGTTGTTAGTGTTTGTGCTCGCTCTCAGTCAGACCCTCGCGCTTCTCACCTAACTCATGTAAAGCGCATCCTTAGATATCTTAAGGGGTATGGCGATTTATGTCTTTGGTATTCCAAAGGAGGCGGTCTTTCTCTTGTTGGCTACACCGATGTAGATTATGCAGGTTATTTAGCAGACCGTAAGAGCACAAGTGGGATGGCACAGTTCCTTGGACCATGTCTTGTATCGTGGGGATCCAAGAAGCAGAATTGCATTGCGCTTTCAACGACAGAGGCAGAGTACATCGCAACAACTTCATGTAGCGCTCAAGTACTGTGGATAAAGAAACAGCTCGTTGACTATGGTATTCATCTCGACACTATAACCATCTACTTTGATAATACCAGCGCAATATGTGTCTCCAAGAACCCAGTACATCACACACGAACTAAGCACATCGATGTACGGCACCACTTTCTACGTGATCATGTGGAGCGCAAGAACATCGAGCTTAGTCATGTATCTTCAGAATGGCAAATAGCGGATATTTTTACTAAAGCACTTAATCGACATGTCTTCTTAAACCTTCGGGTTCAGATTGGCCTTATGCGACTCCATTAGCTTTGAGGCAATGGCTTTGTAAGTATTTCCCTATTTGACTAGAATTAGCGAGCTTAGTATCAAGGTATGAACTATGGTAGCTTGTGCTTGATAGATTTGATTCATTCATGCTTTATGATTGTTCGTTAAAATGAACTAGTACTGAAGTTATCTCACTTTCTTAGCTCGATTTGATATAAACTTAGTCAATTGCATGCTCTTCTTTGCCAAAACTTGACAATGGTGATCGTCTTCTACCCATATTACATGCCTAAGAAATGATCCATTGCGTAGGTGTCCTAAGCCTGACTAGATGTAACGCTTCTCTCATCCTTAATTGAACTCCATATTAGAGAAGTATTCATTTGGTGACATAAAGCTCAATTACCCTTATTATATATGCACATACACTCACGTCAACTTGAGTGATTGAATGCTCTAATGTCCCCTTTATGAAATATGAATTTTCCTGTTCATTAAATGCTTTACATAGTGGTTGATAAGTTGAACTGGACATCACACATTGGCATCTAACGTCCTAAATCAGTTTTGAGATTCATTAGATTATTTGGCCAGAGGTGTATTTGCTTGAGCTTTTATTGTTGGCCGATTTCTGCGGTGAGCTTCAAAGCGCAACGGCTATTATGTCTACAGTGATTTTTGAGGTTGCTTAATCTATGAGGTAATGGCTAGTTGGCTCCAGCTAATTGATTTTATGAGGTAACGGCTCTCTGCAAAAGTAGCCGTTGAAGAACGTCAGCGCGTCACGTCCAACATTCCTATTGGACCGTTGCACCGTCCAACGCCTTTCATCCATTTAATTTGGAGCGTCGAGATTGAGTTTCAAGCGCTATAAATACCAGGTAAATACATCCCATCCTTTACCCTATTTTTATCCTTGCCTCTCTCTCTCTCTCTGTCAAACTCCTAAACCACTTTCATCCTCAATCCCTCTTCCAATCACCATGTAAAACCTAAACTTAGCTGCTCTAGACCCAATGACTAGGGAGAAGGTTGAATCATTGATCAAAGCTCAATATTCGTCCTCCGTCTCTACAGCCCCTCAAACACAATCCCCACAGACTGTCGTTCCTCCAATAGAAGCCTCTTCCAACGACCCACCTCCTACCACAGATGAACGTATCCACACTACAGACTTTCCTTCCTCCTCAAAACAGCCTATCCCTGACCTTGCCCTCACGGTTGAAGATCTTGAGCTAGCCGGATATGATGCTGCTCAGGAAACTAGGGTAATTTCAGATCTGGAGAAGGAAACTGGTCGTGAGGTTCCTGCTTTGAAGAAGCCCTTATTTACACCGGCAAAGGGAAAAGGGGCGCTCACTGTTGATACTCCATCCCAGCTTGGCGCTTCTACTCTTGTCTCTCCAAATCACTTGATTGCCAACCTCCCTTCCGAATCAGACGATGATCATTTCCACATCGAGGTATGTAATGGTGCTGAATCTCCTCTTCAGATGTCTACTCAGCGACCCGACTGCCATAGTGACCTGGTTCGTAGACACGGTTGCAAGAGGAAAGCTCACATCATTGAACAGGTTGAGTCGTCTGAAGGCTAAGAACATGATTCACCTCCTCCATAAGTTGTTCCAGAAAAAGGAGCTTCTACCAGGGCCAAGCGCGTCAAAGCAATCAGTCCCACTGCATTCCCTCCTATTCCCGCAGGTATCGCTAAACGATCTTTCCTTTACCCGAAGATTGTTACCCAGGACCTGTTGGTCGAGCTTCAGGACTCATCCCATGTGAAGCGCTTTTCTGGATGGTTGAATATGCAAGGGTGGGATAAGTTGGAGACAGAGCCGGCGCACTGCAATGATTCGATGGTCTACCAATTCTATGCAACTATGGAATCACACGTGGCCAACCCAGAATACTCTCAGGTATGGTTCAACTGGTGAGGAAACTCGGAGGAAACCTTCTTAGTCAAAGATCTAGCCAAGGCAATCGGGCTTACTGGTCAGTCAAACGGGTTTGGGCGACTGTATAAGAAGAATTGGCCTGCCGGAGCAAAGTAGTTAAAGGAAGTTGTTTTTGGTCCCAAGGTCCCCAAGCACGCCCTCACCGTCGATCTTCTAAAGCCGAGTAACCGTCTCCTTCATCACTTCATCATTACAAATATCACTCCAAGGGACTACGACAGGGAAAAGGTCACAATCGCGGACTGCTGCATCATGGCGACTGTCTTATCAAACCAGGTGGTCAATACAGCGCAAATAATGATGAGCCACCTAGTTTTGTGTCGCGTAGCGACTTCTGGCCCCCTTCTGTTCTCACATATAATCTGTAAGATGTTGAAGGCAGATGGTCTGTATGATCAGGCTTTGAAGGAATACGATTGCTCCACCTTTCTCACCACCGACTCCATTTACGCTATTTTGTTGTCCAAGCCAGACGGTGCTCCCTCCAGCTCGTGCTCAGAACTCAGTCCTCGCGCTCAACTAGTTAAAGCTTCTGCAGATATCTCTACTCTTGTTTCTGCACTAGAAGCGCATCATGAGAGAGTTGAAAAGTGTATGGGAGAGTTATGTGAGGAGGTCTCGAAGGTTGCTTCTCTGGTTCAATCTGGCTTTGACCGTATGTTGCAAATGATGATCGAAGCTGAGGAAAGGCGTTAGTACTTGTGTTGTGATGGTAGCACTTTTATAAGCGTTTTGCCTGATTTCTATCTTATTCTCTGCTTTGTTTAAGTTGTTTGTGAACTAGTCTTCCTAGGATGTCTACCCTACTTTTGCGCCAGTTTGGTTGAACAGTTATAATGAAGTATGCTTTGATTTTTATATCTCTGAGAGATTAGCTAACTTGATGCTTTCGTGCTTAAGTTTCCTTTTGTTCGCTATACTTGCATTGTTTGACTTTTTAGCTAGACAACGCAACCTATTATTTTTCTTACCGTATGACTATGCTTTTGATTTTTTCGATGATGTCAAAAGGGGGAAGAAAACAGGTACATCCTTCTTTGATTAAGGGGGAAGTATGAGACCGTTATTGAACTTAGGGGAATTTGAAAATTGTGTTGGTAAAGTACTTGGTAAGGTACTTCGACCTAATTCCGAATCTATATACTTGATTAACTTGTTGTTTATTGTCTTCATTTTGATCATTACAGAAAGTATTTGAGCTTACCTGTTAATGGTTTGTCATCATCAAAAAGGGGAAAATTGTTAGTTGAGATTTGGTAGTCATATTAAAGCTCAATGTATTTCTCTTTGTTTTGATGATAACAAACTAATCTATCTAATCTCTTAGTGTTTCTAAGCTTCCCAGGCTATTCTAAGATCTGCTGGGATGCACTTTGGTCAGTTAGAGATGCGCTTCGACTGGCCTCAGTCGCGCTTTACACCAAGCTAAGAAACAGAGTTTCGCAAAAGGTGTTCAAATAATTCCATTCCAGTCATGAAGTGAGAGTGATCGAACTTCTAGGGCGTAAAAGACGCGCTTGAATGAAGTTGAAGAAAAGTTGATCACGAGGTTCCACTGTAGCACAGGGTGCACGCCGTCGCAGAATTGAACTGCCGAAATGCAAGGGAAGGCTAGTGAGGGGAGAATTCAAGTTGTGTGCACAAGAGGTGCGAGAAGAACTTGATTGTCTTTGAGACGTAAACCCAGGGATCGCCAGCGTGGAGGAGTTAGTTAGAGAGGTGCGCACGGATTGCTGATGTGGTGTGGATCAACAAGTTGAAAAACAAAACCGAATTGATTCTAGCCGTTGATTATCTCTGGCAATTTAATAAAGGCGCACGGATTGATGATGTGGCATCTTGCTAAGTCTAAGTTTGTTACACGAAATTAAGTGTGGGTTGTATCTTAAGTTTTGTGTATAAATAGTGGACTGTAACATTCATTCTTAAGGGTTACAAAGTGAGGAAAATCAGAGAGAAGCTAGGAGAGCTTAGTGTTGACTCATTTGTAATCTAGAGTGAAGTGTCATTGTTCTAGAGCTGAATTCAAGTGTTGTAAGAAGAGAGTTTACGAGTGAGCTTCGAGAGTTGAAGCTAGAGTTGTAACCTTCTTCTATCAATACAAAGTAGTGGTGAGTTTTATCTCAAGTCAATTAGTGACTTAGGGTTCTCACTGTTTGATAACTTTTTGTGTGCAAATCGAAGTGCGCTTTAAACACTTAAAGGGCGCTTTATTGTTGTTTGACCTCTTCCGCACTTAAGGACATTAGTAAATCGTTTACTAAGTGTTCTACAAAGGTCAAGCGCATCTCTAAGTTTAAAAGCGCAATTATATACTTGGAGAAGCGCATCTAAAGCTTAATGAACTTTAGAGAAATTAAACAATAACTGCATAAACACGAACCTACAGGGTTCACTAGCGGTGCGGGTGGCAGGAGGGAGTGAGGGTGCGGCTGTAAATAGGGCTGTTCTGGGGGGTTTTGGGGGCTGATCATGTTGTTTCTTCACCTCTTTTCTCTCTTCTTCTTCTTAAACTCAATTTCCCTTTCAATTTTACAAATGAATCTTCTTTTTTGAAATGGTTTTGGAGATTTTCATCTTCTTACTTACTGATTTGTCTATGGAGAGATTGTTTGGCGAGTTACTTCTCTCTGGTGGTGGGATGGAACAATAAAGATGTGAATTGGGAGGGGACGATTTGTTGGTCAAGGATGGAATCGGGTGTTAGTGCGAAGGGTCTCTATTTACAGGTATGTACTTATGAGACTTATTCCCTCTTTTAATTTCCTTTTCTTGTCTTTATACATATAATTTATGCACATGCATTTCATCCGATTCATTTTGGAACCCTTATCTGATCTTTTTGTGTTCCTCTTTAGTCTTGTAAATTATGTGACGTGGACACTATGCTGGTATGGAATGTTGGGATTTCTTATCTTTCAAAACAAACTTCTTTATTTTACAAATTGATAATCTTAATTTCAGTTTTGATCTCTTAAATTTGGTTTTATTTTATCTTTTATCTCATTCTAATCGTCTTTTACTTGATATCTTTTGCATAAATTTCAAGTAACCTGACCAATTGTGGAATCGAGAGTCTCTGCGTCTATGGTTATTAGATATCCAGAAGTTGGTTTCCCGCGGAAGATACTTTACAATCGATAAAGAATTTCTAAGCTCTCGAGGTATTGATGTCTTTGGCATCGGTTCTATTTTCAGCTTCATGCTTATGAGTTGGCTGTTTTGGGAAAAGCGGTTTTCATTAATACTTCCCTTATATTTCTCAATTCCAGGTATGTATTTTATACTCTCATCTTCTATCCCTTAGTAATTTATGAGGGTCAAAAATTTGAGGGGTCACTAAAGTTTGTTGAAGTTACAAAATGGTCACCAAAGTTCTAAAAAATGGTCAATAAACTATGAGAAGTGAACTTCACTTCACAAATAATGGTCACCAAAATCTAGGTAGTTTCCGTTTTTTCAACAGATAAGTTCTCATCTCATAGTTTAGTGACCATTTTTTAACGTTTTAAACTTTGGTGACCATTTTGTAACTTCAATAAACTTTAGTAACCCCTCAAATATTTGACCCAATTTATGAACTACTCCCTGAACCAACTTCTATATAAATTCTGTATGAATGTCTTATTGATTCTATTATGAATCATGCCGCTGATATTCATTTTCTCTTCATGTTCTATCCTCAAAATTTAATCATCCTCTTGTTAAATTTTTTCCTCGTGTATAATTTATGTATGCTTGTTACCAGTCCATCTTAACTCTAACTTGATCATGACTCCTGCCTCCTGGATTTTTAATCATGGTTTAAAATATTTGACCAAGTATTTAAATTTTTTGATAATTACAATAACTATACAATCCTTAATAATACTCTCAATAATGCTATAGTAAATTGGAAGACTTCTCTGATAATTCTATAAACTGGATTGTCCTTTATTATTATTACTATTATATAATCAAACTCTCCATCTAGTGTAATAATACTCACTTAATGGAAGTTATATATAATGAACATGATGGTTATTGTCTCAGTTGTATACTCATATTGTCCCTTACATATAGAATTAATACTAATTTGTTTTACTCTTGTTGTTCTTGCATTATACTATTGGGTCATCATTGCTTCGGACATATCATCTTCAAGTTTATTTGGCAGGAAATGGGTATTTAGAAATTTTGTGTTTTACATTGTAATTTTCAGCATACTCTCTGGATTTGGATGATTTTGCTTTCTCAATTCAAATTTTATTTACTGGCCAAAATGGTTTCAGTATCAAATACTCCTCTCGTGATGTGCTCGAGTGCATGTTTTGCAGTTGTTAGTATCTGATTTTTTATGTCTTTTTTTTTTTTTTTGTTAAAAGAGGGCGAAGCCTCCATGCACGTAAAAAAATCAATTTAAAAGTGAGTTACAATAAATATGACAGGGTGTAGCCCTTTCCCTCGTGTCCTCGTCCAACAAACCGATCAACCCACTCAGGGGAGACATCTGGAGGAAAATCAAAAGCAAGAGACGCCAAATCATCCGCAACGATGTTGGCCTCCCTAAAGACATGCCGGAACTGGCAACTCCACTTCCTACTAATAAAACCTTGTGCTAAAGACACACGGCTCGAGAGGTGATGGCAACGGTCCACGGTTTTCCCCACAAACAGATTGACAAGAGTCAAGTCGGTTTCCAAGCAAACCCTCACGTACCCCTTCGACCAAGCTTAACAAAGACCCGAAATAACACCCCACAATTCCTCCGCGGGCACGGAACACACACCCACATTATGAACAAACCCTGCGAGCCAACAACCCTCGCCATCTCTAATCACCCCTCCCGCGGTAGCCCTTCCACCTCTCACGGCCCCGTCCGTATTGAGTTTGACCCAACCGTGCTCCGGTTTCTCCCAAAAGATCAATCTTTCCACACGGCTCCTCTTCACACCCTTGAATCCCGCATGCAACGCGGAATTATAGTCATCACACATCCGAGCAATGAACTCCGCCTTATCTAACGAGAAAACAACACCCCGGAAAACTCTCGTTCCTACATTTCCACAAGTGCCAAATAGTTGTTGCGAAAACACCTGCCCATAACTTACCCTCCTCGAAATATTGAATAAAATTAAGTCTCATCCACCGGGCAAAGTCGTCATTAAAAAAATCAGTCCGAATCCTCAACGGGAGGATCTTGCACCACACTTCCCGGCTCTCGGGGCGATCACGAAGAATATGTAGAATGGTTTCCGGACACCCTGCACAAACTAAGCATCTATCCGATGTAGAGATATGTCTCCGAACACGCTCGGCATTAGTCAAAATAGCCCCCTTAAAGGCAAACGAAGTACCTAGCCCACTCTTGACAACGTAAAGCCCAAATACCCGTGTAGAAACCACTATAAATATTTCTCATTCTCCGAGTTAGTCAACATACTATAAGCACTAGCGACGGAGTAACGCACATCCACCGTTCCTTTCCAAGCGATCCTATCGGGGAGGCCGCAACCCCTAATTTCCTTGGCGCACGGCATTGCCACAGCAGCTAACTTGACGCATAACTCTGTGGGCAGCTTATTAGCTAACAGGTCCCACCTCCAACCCATGGCCGAGCTCCACAGTTCAGCTATTTTCTAGCCCAGCTCAGTCCCCGATAGTGCCTCCGGAGAGCTGTCCAACAGCGGTGAATCAAAGCATCCAAGGATCCGTCCAAAAACCCACATCCTTACCATCAACAACAAGCCATTTAATCCGCGGTTTAACTACCGAATTCATACCTCTACGGATACACCGCCACACATGCGAAGTCTCGGACCTCTCCATACGGGAGGGACGAATATATTTAGCACGTAAAACCTCTGCCCAAAGTTCATCCCGACTATGCACAAACCTCCAAGCAAGCTTACCGTTAAGAGCATTGTTGAAAATTCACATATTCTTAATACCAAGCCCTCCCAAATCCCACGGCTTCAAAATCTCAGCCCCGCTCACCAAATGGACACATATACTACCTTCTGTGCTACTCCAAATGAAAGCCCTCGTCTTTTGGTCAATCTTCTCACAAATCTATTTGGGAAGCGCAAGGGAAGCCATAGAGTACATAGGAAGGGATTTCAAAACCGAGCGAGACAAGGTGACTTGCCTAGCAAGGCTAAGAAATCTACCTTGCCAACCCGACAACTGTGCATTAATCTTCGCGAGGAGGGGTTCGAATGTACTCTAAACAACTTTTTTATGTAGAAGATGAATCCCAAGATACACCCCCAAGTCCTCCATAACTGGTATGCCACACAAACGTCCAAGATCCGCTGCCAACCAACTATCAACGTTGAGAGAGACAATCAAACGAGACTTGCTTCTATTCACCATTTGACCCAACGAACGACAAAACCTCTCGATACACTCTTGCATAACTATAACTTGATCAACAGTGGCCTCTCCCAAAAGAATACTATCATCGGCAAAAAATTAAGAGAGATTGGTGGACCTCCTTGAATCTCTAACCGGCTTCCATCTCCCCGCTTCAACGGACTCAGCAATAATGGGACTCAACCTCTCAATGCACAAGACAAAAAGATATGGCGAGATTGAATCCCCTTGTCGAATACCTCTAAAAGGCTTGATTGTTCTCGTTTTCTACCCATTCCAAAGCACATTTAAGGACGAGGAGATTATACATTCTTTGTTCCACTTAATCCACTTATCCGGGAACCCCGCATCAACCAATGTGTCGACCACAAAGTCCCATCTAAGCGTATCATAAGCCTTCTTGATAGGCACAATCCCGATGGAGCCAAAGGAAGCTTTAAGGTGACATTAGAGGCGTTTTGGAAGCATTTAGTCATTAAATGAAGCATATGAGGCATCGGGACAAAAGGCGACAAAGTGAAGACGAAGATGCTTAAGAATGAAGTGCTGAGGATTTAAGCTGAGTTCAAATTAATAGTTCTCCCTACTCCGATGTCCGATTGAGGTGATTTTAATTTTAGGAGGTACATATTCAAGTCTACTACGATCCCTCAAAATTTGAGCTCATTCGAAGTTGTGAGCCAAAAGTTATGGCCATTTTACTCATCTGTCACAGGGGACAACAGAGACCAAACCGCGGGCACGGTTCTGAGACTGCGGTCGCGCCTCCGTAGTAATTCTTTCACCGGAATGTCTTTGTAACCACCTCATCTTAAAGGCTTTGAGGATTTTTGATGTTTCCATTTTGAGAGGGAATTTATATAGATTTTCTAGGATTTTGGCCATACATTTTCTATATATTCTGTCATACTCTCTCTAGGATTATCTGATAACCTATTTGTAATTCTCAAGAAAAGCTCTCTTTTGTAATTTATTTTCCCAAAACTCTATGAAGAACTAAGGCCTTTTTGGTGTTAATCTTGAAGTTCTAGCTCTTGGTTTTTGGTCATTTGTGGTAAGGTTCTTACTTCTCTTATTCTAATTTTGTTATGGAATGTTCTTTGATCTCTCGGGCTTAAATTTGTGATTGATTGATAGTTGATTTATCTAGAATGATCAACTAGATTTATTGATGTTTTTCATATTACTAGGTTTATATAATCTATTTGAAGAGTATTCACCTTTTGTAGCAAACTCTATTTAAATGAACTATTTGTGATTGTCTATACGGTAGAGGTATTAGATTCATGTCAAGTACCGACTATTTGTCAATGGTATTGCATGAACCTACATATCTTTGAACTTTATGCAATTGTGTTATTAAATCTAGGTATTTCCTAGGTTGTAGCATAATTAGTTTTTCTAGGACTATTTGGACTAGTTGCTAGCTATGAACAAAGAGTAGGACGATCCATTTAAACGTTGATTAGAACATTTGTTGTTAAGAACCTAGGATCCACCGACCTTACCAAATTGCTAGAATAGATATGTGAACCATTTCATTCTATATACTCTCTCCATCATTGTGTGTTTGTTGCGTTCTTACTACCAAAACAATTGTTTTCCCCCCTGTGTTACTACTTGATATTCACATAGAAACTTATTTAGATAATCCTGCTCCCTTGGATACGACCTCACCTATCCACTATACTAGTGGTAGTCTAGTTGAGTATTACTTTGATAGGGGCACAACGACTTTTGCCCTCGTCAAATTTATATAGATTTTCTAGGGAATTGACCATGCATTTTCTATATATTCTCTCATACTCTCTCTAGGATTATCTGATAACGTATTTTGTAATTCTCAAGAAAAGCTCTCTTTTGTAAATTATTTTCCCAAATTCTATGAACAACTAAGGACTTTTTGGTGTTCATCTTGAAGTTCTAGCTCTTGGTTTTTGGTCATTTGTGGTAAGGTTCTTACTTCTCTTGTTCTAATTTGTTTACAGAATTGTTCTTTTGATCTCCCGGGTTTAAATTTGTGATTGATTGATATTGATTTATCTAGAATGTTCAACTAGGTTTATTGATGTTTTTCATATGGCTAGGTTTAGATAATTCTATTTGAAGAGTCTTCACCTTTGTAGCAAACTCTATTTACATGAACTATTTGTGATTGTCTATAGGGTAGAGGTATTAGATTCATGTCAAGTACCGACTATTTGTCAATGGTATTGCATGAACATACATATCTTTGAGCTTTATGCAATTGTGTTTATTAAATCTACGTCTTTCATAGGTTGTAGCATAATTAGGGTTTCTAGGACTATTTGGACTAGTTGCTAGCTATGACAAGGACTAGGACGATCCATTTAAACGTTGATTAGAACATGTGTTATTAAGAACCTAGATCCACCGACCTTACCAAATTGCTAGAATGGATAGGTGAACCATTTCATTCTATATACTTTCTCATCATTGTGTGTTTGTTGCGTTCTTTACTACCAAACAATTGTTTTTCCCCCTTGTTACTACTTAAAATCACATAAAATTATTTAGAGAATCTTTGCTCCCTTGGGTACGACCTCGACTTACCCACTATACTAGTGGTAGTCTAGTTGAGTATTACTTTGATAGGGGCGCAACGACTTTAGCCTCATCAAATTTGGCACCATTGCCGGGGAGCAACATTTCTTTGTTAGTTTTTGTGTGATTAACCTTGGTGTGGACCTATCTTATGGTCCACACCCGTGCTACTAACTCACCTCTTGTTTGATTGAGAGGTAGAAGTCGATCCAACGACTTTAAACAAAGGAGTTGCTCGTGAGGCAACCCGATGTGTGAGGTACGCTTATTTTTCATTTTCCCTATTATTGTGAGTCCTCTTTTGTGCATTGAGGACAATGCTCGTTTCAAGTGTGGGGGAGGGATTGGTATTCGTGCTGCATGCATAAAGTTTGTTTGTGTTTTACTTGTTTTTTAGTGTTTTATTTTGTTATTTTTGGTGTGTTTTAGCTGTTTTTATGTGCTTTGTTTTGGTTTTGTTTGTCCGTTGTTGCATCCTTTGATTGCGTTGTAATGGGTTCTCATAATAGTACAATTATTTTGGATCATTCGACTATGCTTTGTATCTTCGATTTTGCAATGTATTATGATGATGATATTGTTTTTATTACACTGTAGACACTTACTTGAGCATGTGGAATTTGATAGGATTACTTGTGGACCATTCTCTCTACTTAGTTATGTTCTCGCTTAGGAGTGTTCTTCCTTGATTGTTTGCTTTAGAGCTCGCTTTGATATCTATTTCAAAACCTAAAGTGTGTGGTTATTTTGCATAACACTTGAGACGTAAATTTGTCACATTATTGAAAAAAAATAACACTAAATAAAAGCATTGCAAAGAACACGATGTAGTGTTTAGTGCTTAAATAAAAGAAAACTTCTAACGTTTGCCTGATGAGCATGCAAAGAACACGACTTAGTGTTTAGTGCTCAAAGATATGATGACTACGTGAAAAAGTCTTATAATGTTGGCCCGGTTCGAAAAATGTGCAGACCCAAAAAAAAAGAGTAGACTTTGTTATTTATAAACGTCTCTTGATATGTTTCGCACCTCGCCTTATAGTTTAGTCTCGGATATGATTGCTTGATTTTAGAGTGGCAGTTAAGGGTAGAACATGATTTTGCGTGGCATGCTATTTATTCGAGTTGAGGGAAATTTTTCTTCTTGTCATTGAACGATCATTGTATGAAGGAGAAGTGTCTCTAGTTTAATTTAGCATAATTATCATTCATATACCATTGGATTGAGACAAACATGCATATTTTTATGATCCATTGTGTTGTGCTTGCGTAGGATCCATAACAAAAAAGATGGGGGTGTTCGCAACATGCATTAGGTCATGTTTTGTTTTGTTTGATTAGGTAGTTTCTTGTTAAGGTCGAAGTCTTTGTTTGTTTTTTTGGAAACAGGTACTCGAGAGTGTTTTGGGATGTTTGGTTGGTGAATTCGAGTTACACCATGCTCGCCAAGGCCTTCAGGATTACTCAAGGACGAGCAAGGTTTAAGTATGGGGGAAATTTTATAGGCGCAATCCCTATGTAGCCAAAGGAAGCTTTAAGGTGACATTAGAGGCGTTTTGGAAGCACTTAGTCGTTAAATGAAGCATATGAGGGATCGGGACAAAAGGCGACAAAGTGAAGACGAAGATGCTTAAGAATGAAGTGTTGAGGATTTTTATTTGAGTTCAAATGGATAGTTATCCCTACTATGATGTCCAATTGAGGTGATTCTAATTTAATAGCTAGATCTTGAAGTCTACTACGTTCCCTCAAAATTTTAGTTCATTCGGAGTTGTGAGCCAAAATTATGGCCATTTACTCATCTGTCACAGGGGACACACAGAGACCAAACGCGGGCGCGGTTCTGAGACGGTGGTCGCGCCTCCGTAGTAATTCTTTGACCGGAAAGTCTTTGTAACCACCTCATCTTAAAGGCTTTGAAGGAGTTGTAATGTTACCATTTTGAGAGGGGAATTTATATAGATTTTCTAGGGTTTTGACCATACATTTTCTATATATTCTCTAATACTCTCTCTAGGATTATCTGATAACCTATTTTGTAATTCTCAAGAAAGTTCTCTTTTGTAATTATTTCCATAAAATTCTATGAAGAACTAAGGCTTTTTGGTGTTCATCTTGAAGTTCTAGCTCTTGTTTTGGTCATCTGTGGTAAGGTTCTTACTTCTCTTGTTCTAATTTGTTTATGGATTGTTCTTTGATCTCTCGGGCTTAAGTTTGTGATTGATTGATATTGATTTATCTAGAATGATCAACTAGGTTTATTGATGTTTTTTCATATTGCTAGGTTTAGATAATTCTATTTGAAGAGTCTTCACCTTTTGTAGAAAACTCTATTTACATGAACTATTTGTGATTGTTGACAGTGTTAAACGGTCATTGGCCCTATCAAATATAATCCAACTAAACGATCCACTAGTGAAGTGGTAAGTCGGAGTCGAGTCCCAAGGAGCAAGAACATAGCTTATTTCAATTGTGTTACCTAGTAGTAACTAGGGGGATTTGTGTGTAAAAACTAATCTAGCAATAGTAAAACGTAGATTGTTGGATTTGTAAAATATAACGATGGAAAGCTCACTCTTTTAGCATCACGGCATTATTCTTATGGAAAGTTGATCATTGAATTTCTATAAAAGTTATGTTTTTTAAATAAATATCTAGATGTCCTACTCTTTGTTCGTAATAGCAACTAGTCCAAATAGTCCTAGAAACCCTTGTTGTAAGCAATAACCAAAGAAATCCTAAGGTTCAAAAGCGCAACAACATAAAGATCAAAGATAAGTAGGCCTATGCAATACCATTGGCAAATCGCCGATACACGACACAGGTTTATAATCTCTACAAAATAAGCACTCGCAAATAGTCTATGCTAATTCTGATTGCTACCTAAAAGACAAGACTTTTCAAATCGAATTATCAAGTCTAGCGATATGAGTGAATAATAATCAACCTTTTTCGAACCTAGATAAAATCAAGATCAATCAATGACAATAAGCAAAAGATATCATAAAACAATGCTGAAATTATAATTAGAAGATACACAATTGAATTCTCACAAACAATTCCTAGAATAATGGCTTCAACCTAAGAGTGAACTAAAAGGAACTTAGCCACACATAGACAAGAGAAAGCAATACGTAATAATGGATGAACTAACCAAGGATGAAGGTAGAAGATGGAACAAAGGTGGGAGCTTTCTTCTTGGCTGTTGAATTTCTAAGAACTAATTTGTGAAAGTGGCAAAAAGATCTTTCTAACCTAAAAACTAAAGGTTATACAGTGTCTAACCTAAAATAGATAAATAACTGAAAATAAAAGATAAAATAGGGAAAACTGATAGAATATCTGGGCTTGGATATGCAATTGGCCGGGTCCGTCACCGTGATCTCGATCGAGACATGTGAGTCTCGGTCGGACTTTGTCCCAGTTCCTCATATTCGGCGTGGCTCTCGATCGCTACCTCCAAGTCGCGGTCGAGACTTTTATGTCAAAGCCAAACCTCGATCGAGACATTTGGGTCTCGGTCGAGACTTTCATGTCGAGGCTAAATCTCGATCAAGACATTTGGGTCTCGGTCGAGACATTTTCTTCGTAGATCTTTCTCGTCTTGACACCTCCTCTCGGACTGGTCTTCGGTCTTCTATAAGATTCCGAGGCAGCTCGAGTTTCCTCTCAGCTTCTCCATGGGTGTAGGTGTGGTAGTCTTCTCTCTAGCTCCATCCCAAATGCACTAGAGGTGAGTACAAACGGGATCTCCATAATAAAACCACAAATCAACGCTTATGAGCATCCCGCAAATCCATAAGTGAACATCATACCGGATTCCGGGAATACCACTCAATAAGCACCTAAACAGCACTAATCCTAAGCTAATAGTCGCTAGTTAACACCATATTATAAGCTCCTATCAATTTTTCTATAGGATTCATGTCAAGTACCGACTATTTGTCAATGGTATTGCATGAACCTACATATCTTTGAGCTTTATGCAATTGTGTTATTAAATCTAGGTATTTCCTAGGTTGTAGCATAATTAGGGTTTCTAGGACTATTTGGACTAGTTGCTAGCTATGAACAAATAGTAGGATGATCCATTTAAACGTTGATTAGAACATTTGTTGTTAAGAACCTAGGATCCACCGACCTTACCAAATTGCTAGAATAGATAGGTGAACCATTTCATTCTATATACTCTCTCCATCATTGTGTGTTTGTTGCGTTCCCTTACTACCAAACAATTGTTTTCCCCCCTTGTTACTACTTGAAAATCACATAAAACTTATTTAGAGAATCTTTGCTCACTTGGATACGACCTCGACTTACCCACTATACTAGTGGTAGTCTAGTTGAGTATTACTTAGATAGGGGCACAACGACTTTAGCCCTCATCAAATTTATATAGATTTTCTAGGGTTTTGACCATACATTTTCTATATATTCTCTCATACTCTCTCTAGGATTATCTGATAACCTATTTTGTAATTCTCAAGAAAAGCTCTCTTTGTAATTTACTTCCCCAAAATTCTATGAATAACTAAGGCCTTTTTGGTGTTCATCTTGAAGTTCTAGCTCTTGGTTTTGTTCATTTGTGGTAAGGTTCTTACTTCTCTTGTTCTAATTTGTTTATGAATTGTTCTTTGATCACTCGGGCTTAAATTTGTGATTGATTGATATTGATTTATCTAGAATTATCAACTAGGTTTATTGATGTTTTTCATATTGCTAGGTTTAGATAATTCTATTTGAAGAGTCTTCACCCTTTGTAGCAAACTCTATTTACATGAACTATTTGTGATTGTCTATAGGTAGAGATATTAGATTCATGTCAAGTACCGACCATTTGTCAATGGTATTGCATGAACCTACATATCTTTGAGCTTTATGCAATTGTGTTATTAAATCTAGGTATTTCCTAGGTTGTAACATAATTAGGGTTGTAGGACTATTTGGACTAGTTGCTAGCTATGAACAAGGAGTAGGACGATCCATTTAAACGTTGATTAGAACATTTGTTGTTAAGAACCTAGGATCCACCGACCTTACCAAATTGCTAGAATGGATAGGTGAACCATTTCATTCTATATACTATCTCCATCATTGTGTGTTTGTTGCTTTCTTTACAACCAAACAATGTTTCCCCCCTTCTTACTACTTGAAAATCATATAAAACTTATTTAGAGAATCTTTGCTCCCTTGGTTACGACCTCGACTTACCCACTATACTAGTGGTAGGTTAGTTGAGTATTACTTTGATAGGGGCACAACACCTTAGCCTTCATCAAATTTGGCACCGTTGCCGGGGAGCAACATTTCTTTGTTTAGTTTTTCTATGATTAACCTTGTTGTGGACCTTTCTTATGGTCCACACCCGTGCTACTAACTCACCTCTTGTTTGATTGAGAGTTAGAAGTCGATCCAACGACTTTAAACAAAGGCGTTGCTCGGGAGGCACCCGATGTGTGAGGTACGCTTATTTTTTCTTTTTCCTATTATTGTGAGTCTCTTTTGCTGCATTGAGGACAATGCTCGTTTCAAGTGGTGGGGAGGAATTGGTATTCGTGCTGCATGCATGAAGTTTGTTTGTGTTTTACTTGTTTTTTAGTGTTTTAGTTTGTTATTTTTGGTGTGTTTTAGCTGTTTTGTGTGTTTCGTTTGTTTTGTGTGTCCGTTGTTGCATCCCCTGATTGCGTTGTAGTGGGTTCTCATAATAGTACAATTATTTTGGATCATTCGACTATGCTCTGTATCTTCGATTTTGCAAATATATTATGATGCTGATATTATTTTTATTACACTTTAGACTCTTACTTGAGCATGTAGATTTTGATAGGATTACTTGTGGACCAATTCTCTTTACTTAGTTATGGTTCTCGCTTAGGAGTGTTCTTCCTTGATTGTTTGCTTTAGAGCTCGATTTGATATCTATTTCGAAACCTAAAGTGTTGTGGTTATTTTGCATAACACTTGAGACGTAAATTTGTCACATTGTTGAAAAACAAAAAAAATTAACACTAAATAAAAGCATGCAAAGAACACGATGTAGTGTTTAGTGCTTAAATAAAAGAAAACTTCTAACATTTGTCTGATGAGCATGCAAAGAACACGACTTAGTGTTTAGTGCTCAAAGATATGATGACTACGTGAAAAAGTCTTTTAGTGTTGACCCGGTTCGAAAAATGTGCGGACCCCAAAAAAAGTAGACTTTTTTATTTATAAACGTCTCTTGATATGTTTCGCACCTCACCTTATGGTTTAGTCTCGGATATGATTGCTTGATTTTAGAATGACAGTTAAGGGTAGAACATGATTTTGCGTGGCATGCATTTTATTCGAGTTGAGGGAAATTTGTCTTCTTGTCATTGAACGATGCATGCTATGAAGGAGAGATGTCTCTAGTTTAATTTAGCATAATTATCATTCATATACCATTTGGATTGAGACAAACATTGCATATTTTACGATCCACTGTGATGTGCTTGTGTGGGATCCATAAAGATAAAAGATGGGGGTGTTCGCGACATGCATTAGGTCATGTTTGTTTTTGTTTTATTGGGTAGTTTCTTGTTAGGGTCGATGTATTTGTGTGTTTTTGTTGGAAACAGGTACTCAAGAGTGTTTTGGAACGTTTGGTTAGTGAATTCGAGTTACCCCATGCTCGTCGAGGCCTTCATGCTTACTCGAGGACGAGCAAGTTTAAGTGTGGGGGAATTTGATAGGCGCAATCCCGATGGGCCAAAGGAAGCTTTAAGGTGAGGCGTTTTGGAAGCACTTAGTCATTAAATGAAGAATATGAGGCATCGGGACAAAAGGATACAAAGTGAAGACGAAGATGCTTAAGAATGAAGTGATGAGCATTTAAGATGAGTTCAAATGGATATTTATCCCTACTCCGATGTCTGATTGAGGTGATTCCAATTTTAAGAGTTAGATCTTGAAGTCTACTACGTTCCCTCGAAATTTGAGCTCATTCGGAGTTGTGAGCCAAAAGTTATGGCCATTTTACTCATCTGTCACAGGGGACAACAGAGACCAAACCGCGCGTTCGGTTCTGAGACTGCGGTCGCACCTCCGTAGTAATTCTTTGACCGGAAAGTCTTTGTAACCACCTCATCTTAAAGGCTTTGAAGGAGTTTTGATGTTACCATTTTTAGAGCGGAAATTATATAGATTTTCTAGGGTTTTGACCATACATTTTCTATATATTCTGTCATACTCTCTCTAGGATTATCTGATAACCTATTTTGTAATTCTCAATAAAAGCTCTCTTTTGTAATTTATTTCCCCAAAATTTTATGAAGAACTAAGGCCTTTTGGGTGTTCATCTTGATGTTCTAGCTCTTGGTTTTGGTTATTTGTGGTAAGGTTCTTACTTCTCTTGTTCTATTTTGTTTATGGAATTGTTCTTTGATCACTCGGGCTTAAATTTGTGATTGATTGATATTGATTTATCTAGAATGATCAACTAGGTTTATTGATGTTTTTTATATTGCTAGGTTTAGATAATTCTATTTGAAGAGTCTTCACCTTTTGTAGCAAACTCTATTTACATGAACTATTTGTGATTGTCTATAGGGTAGAGATATTAGATTCCTGTCAAGTATTGACTATTTGTCATGGTATTGCATGAACCTACATATCTTTGAGCTTTATGCAATTGTGTTATTAAATCTAGGTATTTCCCAGGTTGTAGTATAATTAGGGTTTCTAGGACTATTTGGACTAGTTGCTAGCTATGAAAAAAGAGTAGGACGATCCATTTGAAATGTTGATTAGAACATTTATTGTTAAGAACCTAGGATCCACCGACCTTACCAAATTGCTAGAATGGATAGGTGAACCATTTCATTCTATATACTCTCTCCGTCATTGTGTGTTTGTTGCGTTCTTTACTACCAAACAATTGTTTTCCCCCCTTGTTACTACTTAAAAATCACATAGAAACTTATTTATAGAATCTTTGCTCCCTTGGTACGACCTCGACTTACCCACTATACCAGTGGTAGTCTAGTTGAGTATTACTTTAATAGGGGGCACAAGGACTTTATCCCTCATAAAATTTATAAAGATTTCCTAGGGTTTTGATCATACATTTTCTATATATTCTCTCATACTCTCTCTGGGATTATCTGATAACCTATTTTGTAAATCTCAAGAAAAGCTCTCTTTTGTAATTTATTTTCCCAAAATTCTATGAAGAACTAAGGCCTTTATGGTGTTCATCTTGATGTTCTAACTCTTGGTTTTGTTCATTTGCGGTGAGGTTCTTACTTCTCTTTTTCTAATTTGTTTATGGAATTGTTCTTTGATCTCTCGGGCTTTAAATTTGTGTTTAATTGATTTTGATTTATCTAGAATGATCAACTAGGTTTATTGATGTTTTTCATATTGCTAGGTTTAGATAATTCTATTTGAAGAGTCTTCACCTTTTGTAGCAAACTCTATTTACATGAACTTGTGATTTTCTAAAGGGTAGAGATATTAGATTCATGTCAAGTACCGACTATTTGTCAATGGTATTGCATGAACCTACATATCTTTGAGCTTTATGCAATTGTGTTATTAAATCTAGGTATTTCCTAGGTTGTAGCATAATTAGGTTTCAAGGACTATTTGGACTAGTTGCTAGCTATGAAAAAAGAGTAGGATGATCCATTTAACGTTGATTAGAACATTTATTGTTAAGAACCTAGGATCCACCGACCTTACCACTTTGCTAGAATGGATAGGTGAACCATTTCATTTCTACATACTCTCTCCATCATTATACTCTCTCCATCATTGTGTGTTTGTTGCGTTCTTTACTACTAAAAAATTGTATTCCTCCCTTGTTACTACTTGAAAATCACATAGAGAATCTTTCCTCCCTTGGGTACGACCTCGACTTACCCACTATACTAGTGGTAGTCTAGTTGAGTATTACATTTATAGGGGCACAACGACTTTAGCCCTCATCAAATTTATATAGATTTTCTAGGGTTTTGACCATACATTTTCTGTATATTCACTCACACTCTCTCTAGCATTATTTGATAACCTATTTTGTAATTCTCAAGAAAGCTCTCTTTTTGTAATTTATTTCCCCAAAATTCTATGTAGAACTAAGGCCTTTTTTGTGTTCATCTTGAAATTCTAGCTCTTGGTTTTTGTCATTTGTGGTAAGGTTCTTACTTCTCATGTTCTAATTTGTTTATGGAATTGTTCTTTGATCTCTCGAGCTTAAATTTGTGATTGATTGATATTGATTAAACTAGAATGATCAACTATTTTTATTGATGTTTTTCATATTGCTAGGTTTAGATAATTGTATTTGGAGAGTCTTCACCTTTTGTAGCAAACTTTATTTACATGAACTATTTGTGATTGTCTATAGGGTAGAGATATTAGATTCATGTCAAGTACCGACTATTTGTCAATGGTATTGCATGAACCTACATATCTTTGAACTTTATGCAATTGTATTATTAAATCTAGGTATTTTCTAGGTTGTAGAATAATTAGGGTTTCCAGGACTACTTGTCTAGTTGCTAGCTATGAACAAAGAGTAGGACGATCCATTTAAACGTTGATTAGAACATTTGTTGTTAAGAACCTAGGATCCACCGACCTTACCAAATTGCTAGAATGGATAGGTGAACTATTTCATTCTATATACTCTCTCCATCATTGTGTGTTTATTGCATTCTTTACTATCAAAAAATTATTTTCCCCCCTTGTTACTCCTGAAAATCACATAGAATCTTGTTTAGAGAATCTATGCTCCCTTGGGTACGACCTCGACTTACCCACTATACTTGTGGTAGTCTAGTTGAGTATTACTTTGATAGGGGCACAACGACTTTAGCCCTCATCAAATTTGGCGCCGTTGTCGGGGAGCAACATTTTATTTGTTTAGTTTTGTGTGATTAACTTTGGTGTGGACCTATCTTATGGTCCACACCCGTGCTACTAACTCACCTCTTGTTTGATTGAGAGTTGGAAGTCGTACCAACGACTTTAAACAAAGGCGTTGCTTGGAAGGCAACCCGATGTGTGAGCTACGCTTATTTTTTCCTTTTCCCTATTATTGTGAGTCCTCTTTTTTCTACATTGAGGAAAATTCTCGTTTCAAGTGTGGGGGAGGGAATTGGTATTCGTGCTGCATGCATAAAGTTGGTTTGTGTTTGCTTGTTTTTTAACGTTTTAGTTTGTTATTTTTGGTGTTTTTAGCTTGTTTTTGTGTGTTTTGTTTTGGTTTTGTGTGTCCATTGTTGCATCCCCTGATTACGTTGTAGTGGGGTTCTCATAATAGTACAATATTCGACTATGCTCTGTTTCTTCGATTTTTGCAAATGTATCATGATGATGATATTGTTTTTATTACACTTTAGACATTTACTTGAGCATGTGGACTTTGAAAGGATTACTTGTGGACCAATTCTCTTTACTTAGTTATGTTCTCGCTTAGGAGTGTTCTTCCTTGATTGTTTGCTTTAGAGCTCGCTTTGATATCTATTTCAAAACCTAAAGTGATGTGGTTATGTTGCATAACACTTGAGACATAAATTTGTCACATTATTGAAAAACAAAAAAAATAACACTAAATAAAAGCATGCAAAGAACACGACGTAGTGTTTAGTGCTTAAATAAAAGAAAACTTCTAACGTTTGCATGATGAGCATGCAAAGAACACGACGTAGTGTTTAGTGCTCAAAGATATGATGACTACGTGAAAAAGTCTTATAGTGTTGGCCCGGTTCGAAAAACGTCTGGACCCCCAAAAAAAGACTAGACTTTGTGATTTATAAACGTCCTTTGATATGTATTGCACCTCGCCTTATGGTTTAGTCTCGGGTATGATCGCTTGATTTTAGAGTGACGGTTAAGGGTAAAACATGATTTTGCATGGCATGCTTTTTATTCGAGTTGAGGGAAATTTGTCTTCTTGTCATTCAACGATGCATGCTATGAAGGAGAGATGTCTCTAGTTTAATTTAGCATAATTATCATTCATATACCATTTGGATTAAGACAAACATTGCATATTTTACGATCCATTGTGATGTGCTTTTGTGGGATCCATAACGATAAAAGATGGGGTGTTCGCAACATGCATTAGGTCATGTTTTGTTTTTGTTTTATTGGGTAGTTTCTTGTTAGGGTCAAAGTCTTTGTGTGTTTTTGTTGGAAACAGGTACTCGAGAGTGTTTTGAGACGTATGGTTGGTTAATTCAAGTTACCCCATGCTCGCCGAGGCCTTCATGCTTACTCCAGGACGGGCAAGGTTTAAGTGTGAGGGAATTTGATAGGCGCAATCCCGATAGAGCCAAATGAAGCTTTAAGGTGACATTAGAGGCGTTTTGGAAGCACTTAGTCGTTAAATGAATCATATAAGGCATCGGGACAAAAGGCAACAAAGTGAAGACGAAGATGCTTAAGAATGAAGTGTTGAGGATTTAAGATGAGTTCAAATGGATAGTTATCCCTACTCCGTTGTCCGATTGAGGTGATTCCAATTTTAAGAGTTAGATCTTGAAGTCTACTACGTTCCCTCGAAATTTAAGCTCATTCGGAGTTGTGAGCCAAAAGTTATGGCCATTTTACTCATCTCTCACAGGGACAACAGAGACCAAATCGCGCGCGCGGTTCTGAGACTGCGGTCGCACCTCCGTAGTAATTCTTTACCTGGAAAGTCTTTGTTACCACCTCATCTTAAAGGCTTTGAAAGAGTTTTGATGTTACCATTTTTTGAGCGGAATTTATATAGATTTTCTAGGGTTTTGACCATACATTTTCTATATATTTTCTCATACTCTCTCTAGGATTATCTGATAACCTATTTTGTAATTCTCAAGAAAAGCTCTCTTTTGTAATTTAATTCCCCAAAATTTTATGAAGAACTAAGGCCTTTTTTGTGTTCATCTTGATGTTCTAGCTCTTGGTTTTGGTTATTTGTGGTAAGGTTCTTACTTCTCTTGTTCTATTTTGTTTATGGAATTGTTCTTTGATCTCTCGGCTTAAATTTGTGATTGATTGATATTGATTTATCTAGAATGATCAACTAGGTTTATTGATGTTTTTCATATTGCTAGGTTTAGATAATTCAATTTGAAGAGTCTTCACCTTTTGTAGCAAACTCTATTTACATGAACTATTTGTGATTGTCTATAGGGTAGAGATATTAGATTCATGTCAAGTATTGACTATTTGTCAATGGTATTGCATGAACCTACATATCTTTGAGCTTTATGCAATTGTGTTATTAAATATAGGTATTTCCCAGGTTGTAGTATAATTAGGGTTTCTAGGACTATTTGGACTAGTTGCTAGCTATTAAAAAGAGTAGGACGATCCATTTAAATGTGATTAGAACATTTATTGTTAAGAACCTAGGATCCACCGACCTTACCAAATTGCTAGAATGGATAGGTGAACCATTTCATTCTATATACTCTCTCCGTCATTGTGTGTTTGTTGCGTTCTTTACTACCAAACAATTGTTTTCCCCCTTGTTACTACTTAAAAATCACATAAAAACTTATTTTGAGAATCTTAGCTCCCTTGGGTACGACCTCGACTTACCCACTATACTAGTGGTAGTCTAGTTGAGTATAACTTTAATAGGGGCACAACGACTTTATCCCTCATCAAATTTATATAGATTTCCTAGGGTTTTTATCATACATTTTCTATATATTCTCTCATACTCTCTCTGGGATTATCTTATAACCTATTTTGTAATTCTCAAGAAAAGCTCTCTTTTGTAATTTATTTCCCCAAAATTCTATGAAGAACTAAGGCCTTTATGGTGTTCATCTTGATGTTCTAGCTCTTGGTTTTGTTCATTTGTGGTGAGGTTCTTACTTCTCTTTTTCTAATTTGTTTATGGAATTGTTCTTTGATCTCTCGGGCTTAATTTGTGATTAATTGATATTGATTTATCTAGAATGATCAACTAGGTTTTTTGATGTTTTTCATATTGCTAGGTTTAGATAATTTCTATTTGAAGAGTCTTCACCTTTTGTAGCAAACTCTATTTACATGAACTATTTGTGATTTTCTAAAGGGTAGAGATATTAGATTCATGTCATGTACCGACTATTTGTCAATGGTATTGCATGAACCTACATATCTTTGAGCTTTATGCAATTGTGTTATTAAATCTAGGTATTTCCTAGGTTGTAAGCATAATTAGGCTTCTAGGACTATTTGGACTAGTTGCTAGCTATGAAAAAATAGTAGGGCGATCCATTTAAACGTTGATTAGAACATTTATTATTAAGAACCTAGGATCCACCGACCTTACCACTTTGCTAGAATGGATAGGTGAACCATTTCATTCTATATACTCTCTCCATCATTGTGTGTTTGTTGCATTCTTTACTACCAAAAAATTTTATTCCCCCCATTGTTACTACTTGAAAATCACATAGAAACTTATTTAGAGAATCTTTGCTCCCTTGGGTACGACCTCGACTTATCCACTATACTAGTGGTAGTCTAGTTGAGTATTACTTTGATAGGGGCACAAGGACATTAGCCCTCATCAAATTTATATAGATTTTCTAGGGTTTTGACCATACATTTTCTATATATTCACTCACACTCTCTCTAGGATTATCTGATAACCTATTTTGTAATTCTCAAGAAAAGCTCTCTTTTGTAATTTATTTCCCCAAAATTCTATGAAGAACTAAGGCCCTTTTTGGTGTTCATCTTGAAGTTCTAGCTCTTGGTTTTTGTCATTTGTGGTAAGGTTCTTACTTCTCATGTTCTAATTTGTTTATGGAATTGTTCTTTGATCTCTCGAGCTTAAATTTGTGATTGATTGATATTGATTAATCTAGAATGATCGACTATGTTTATTGATGTTTTTCATATTGCTAGGTTTACATAATTGTATTTGAAGAGTCTTCACCTTTTGTAGCAAACTCTATTTACATGAACTATTTGTGATTGTGTATAGGTTAGAGATATTAGATTCATGTCAAGTACCGACTATTTGTCAATGGTATTGCATGAACCTACATATCTTTGAACTTTATGCAATTGTATTATTAAATCTAGGTATTTTCCAGGTTGTAGCATAATTAGGGTTTCCAGGACTACTTGTCTAGTTGCTAGCTATGAACATAGAGTAGGACGGTCCATTTAAACGTTGATTAGAACATTTGTTGTTAAGAACCCTAGGATCCACCGAACTTACCAAATTGCTAGAATGGATAGGTGAACCATTTAATTTTATATACTCTCTCCATCATTGTGTGTTTGTTGCGTTCTTTACTATCAAAAAATTGTTTTCCCCCCTTGTTACTACTTGAAAATCACATAGAATCTTATTTAGAGAATCTTTGCTCCCTTGGGTACGACCTCGATTTACCCACTATACTAGTTGTAGTCTAGTTGAGTATTACTTTGATAGGGGCACAACGACTTTAGCCCTCATCAAATTTGGCGCCGTTGTCGGGGAGCAAAATTTTCTTTGTTTAGTTTTTGTGTGATTAACCTTGGTGTGGACCTATCTTATGGTCCACACCCGTGCTACTAACTCACCTCTTGTTTGATTGAGAGTTAGAAGTCGAGCCAACGACTTTAAACAAAGGCGCTGCTCGGAAGGCAACCCGATGTGTAAGGTACGCTTATTTTTTCCTTTTCCTTATTATTGTGAGTCCTCTTTTTTTACATTGAGGAAAATGCTCGTTTCAAGTGTCGGGGAGGGAATTGGTATTCGTGTTGCATGCATAAAGTTTGTTTGTGGTTTTGCTTGTTTTTTAGCGTTTTAGTTTGTTATTTTTGGTCTGTTTTTACTTGTTTTTGTGTGTTTTGTTTTGGTTTTGTGTGTTCGTTGTTGCATCCCCTGATTACGTTGTAGTGGGTTCTCATAATAGTACAATTATTTTGGATCATTTGACTATGCTCTGTTTCTTCGATTTTGGAAATGTATCATGATGATGATATTGTTTTTATTACACTTTAGACATTTACTTGAGCATGTGGACTTTGACAGGATTACTTGTGGACCAATTCTCTTTACTTAGTTATGTTCTCGCTTAGGAGTGTTCTTCCTTGATTGTTTGCTTTAGAGCTCGCTTTGATATCTATTTCAAAACCTAAAGTGTTGTGGTTATTTTGCATAGCACTTGAGACGTAAGTTTGTCACATTATTGAAAAACAAAAAAAATAACACTAAATAAAAGCATGCAAAGAACACGACGTAGTGTTTAGTGCTTAAATAAAAGAAAACTTCTAACGTTTGCCTGATGAGCATGCAAAGAACACGACGTAGTGTTTAGTGCTCAAAGATATGATGACTACGTGAAAAAGTCTTATAGTGTTGGCCCGGTTCGAAAAACGTCCGGACCCCAAAAAAAAGACTAGACTTTGTGATTTATAAACGTCCTTTGATATGTTTTGCACCTCGCCTTATGGTTTAGTCTCGGATATGATTGCTTGATTTTAGAGTGACGGTTAAGGGTAGAACATGATTTCGCATGGCATGCTTTTTATTCGAGTTGAGGGAAATTTGTCTTCTTGTCATTTAACGATGCATGCTATGAAGGAGAGATGTCTCTAGTTTTAATTTAGCATAACTATCATTCATATACCATTTGGATTGAGACAAACATTGCATATTTTTACGATCCATTGTGATGTGCTTGTGTGGGATCCATAACGATAAAAGATGGGGGTGTTTGCAACATGCATTAGGTCATGTTTTGTTTTTGTTTTATTGGGTAGTTTCTTGTTAGGATCGAAGTCTTTGTGTGTTTTTGTTGGAAACAGGTACTCGAGAGTGTTTTGGGACGTATTGTTGGTGAATTCAAGTTACCTCATGCTCGCCGAGGCCTTCATGCTTACTCGAGGATGGGCAAGGTTTAAGTGTGGGGGAATTTGATAGGCGCAATCCCGATGGAGCCAAAGGAAGCTTTAAGGTGACTTTAGAGGCGTTTTGGAAGCACTTAGTCGTTAAATGAAGCATATGAGGCATCGGGACAAAAGGCGAGAAAGTGAAGACGAAGATGCTTAGGAATGAAGTGTTGAGGATTTAAGATGAGTTAAAATGGATAGTTATCCCTACTCCAATGTCAGATTGAGGTGATTCCAATTTTAAGAGTTAGATCTTGAAGTATACTACGTTCCCTCGAAATTTGAGTTCATTCGGAGTTGTGAGCCAAAAGTTATGGCCATTTTACTCATCTGTCACAGGGGACAACAGAGAACAAATCGCGGGCGCGGTTCTGAGACTGCGGTCGCGCCTCCGTAGTAATTATTTGACCGGAAAGTCTTTGTAACCACCTCATCTTAAAGGCTTTGAAAGAGTTTTGATGTTACCATTTTGAGAGGGGAATTTATATAGATTTTTAGGGTTTTGACCATACATTTTCTATATATTCTCTCATACTCTCTCTAGGATTATCTGATAACCTATTTTGTAATTCTCAAGAAAAGCTCTCTTTTGTAATTTATTTCCCCAAAACTTTATGAAGAACTAAGGCCTTTTTGGTGTTCATCTTGATGTTCTAGCTCTTGGTTTTGGTTATTTGTGGTAAGGTTCTTACTTCTCTTGTTCTATTTTGTTTATGGAATTGTTCTTTGATCTCTCGGGGTTAAATTTGTGATTGATTGATATTGATTTATCTAGAATGATCAACTAGGTTTATTGATGTTTTTCATATTGCTAGGTTTAGATAATTCAATTTGAAGAGTCTTCACCTTTTGTAGCAAACTCTATTTACATGATCTATTTGTGATTGTCTATAGGGTAGAGATATTAGATTCATGTCAAGTATTGACTATTTGTCAATGGTATTGCATGAACCAACATATCTTTGAGCTTTATGCAATTGTGTTATTAAATCTAGGTTTTTCCCAGCTTGTAGCATAATTAGGGTTTCTAGGACTATTTGGACTAGTTGCTAGCTATGAAAAAAGAGTAGGACGATCCATTTAAATGTTGATCAGAACATTTATTGTTAAGAACCTAGGATCCACCGACCTTACCAAATTGCTAGAATGGATAGGTGAACCATTTCATTCTATATACTCTCTCCATTATTGTGTGTTTGTTGCATTCTTTACTACCAAACAATTGTTTTCCCCCCTTGTTACTACTTGAAAATCACATAAAAACTTATTTAGAGAATCTTTGCTCCCTTGGGTACGACCTCGACTTACCCACTATACTAGTGGTACTCTAGTTGAGTATTACTTTAATAGGGGCACAACGACTTTATCCCTCATCAAATTTATATAGAGTTTCTAGGGTTTTGACCATACATTTTCTATATATTCTCTCATACTCTCTCTAGGATTATCTGATAACCTATTTTGTAATTCTCAATAAAAGCTCTCTTTTGTAATTTATTTCCCCAAAATTCTATGAAGAACTAAGGCCTTTATGGTGTTCATCTTGATGTTCTAGCTCTTGGTTTTGTTCATTTGTGGTGAGGTTCTTACTTCTCTTTTTCTAATTTGTTTATGGAATTGTTCTTTGATCTCTCGGGCTTAAATTTGTGATTAATTGATATTGATTTATCTAGAATGATCAACTAGGTTTATTGATGTTTTTCATATTGCTAGGTTTAGATAATTCTATTTGAAGAGTCTTCACCTTTTGTAGCAAACTCTATTTACATGAACTATTTGTGATTGTCTATAGGGTAGAGATATTAGATTCATGTCAAGTATTGACTATTTGTCAATGGTATTGCATGAACCTACATATCTTTGAGCTTTATGCAATTGTGTTATTAAATATAGGTATTTCCCAGGTTGTAGTATAATTAGGGTTTCTAGGACTATTTGGACTAGTTGCTAGCTATTAAAAAAGAGTAGGACGATCCATTTAAATGTTGATTAGAACATTTATTGTTAAGAACCTAGGATCCACCGACCTTACCAAATTGCTAGAATGGATAGGTGAACCATTTCATTCTATATACTCTCTCCGTCATTGTGTGTTTGTTGCGTTCTTTACTACCAAACAATTGTTTTCCCCCTTGTTACTACTTAAAAATCACATAAAACTTATTTAGAGAATCTTAGCTCCCTTGGGTACGACCTCGACTTACCCACTATACTAGTGGTAGTCTAGTTGAGTATAACTTTAATAGGGGCACAACGACTTTATCCCTCATCAAATTTATATAGATTTCCTAGGGTTTTTATCATACATTTTCTATATATTCTCTCATACTCTCTCTGGGATTATCTGATAACCTATTTTGTAATTCTCAAGAAAAGCTCTCTTTTGTAATTTATTTCCCCAAAATTCTATGAAGAACTAAGGCCTTTATGGTGTTCATCTTGATGTTCTAGCTCTTGGTTTTGTTCATTTGTGGTGAGGTTCTTACTTCTCTTTTTCTAATTTGTTTATGGAATTGTTCTTTGATCTCTCGGGCTTAAATTTGTAATTAATTGATATTGATTTATCTAGAATGATCAACTAGGTTTTTTGATGTTTTTCATATTGCTAGGTTTAGATAATTCTATTTGAAGAGTCTTCACCTTTTGTAGCAAACTCTATTTACATGAACTATTTCTGATTTTCTAAAGGGTAGAGATATTAGATTCATGTCATGTACCGACTATTTGTCAATGGTATTGCATGAACCTACATATCTTTGAGCTTTATGCAATTGTGTTATTAAATCTAGGTATTTCCTAGGTTGTAGCATAATTAGGCTTCTAGGACTATTTGGACTAGTTGCTAGCTATGAAAAAATAGTAGGGCGATCCATTTAAACGTTGATTAGAACATTTATTGTTAAGAACCTAGGATCCACCGACCTTACCACTTTGCTAGAATGGATAGGTGAACCATTTCATTCTATATACTCTCTCCATCATTGTGTGTTTGTTGCATTCTTTACTACCAAAAAATTTTATTCCCCCCTTGTTACTACTTGAAAATCACATAGAAACTTATTTAGAGAATCTTTGCTCCCTTGGGTACGACCTCGACTTATCCACTATACTAGTGGTAGTCTAGTTGAATATTACTTTGATAGGGGCACAAGGACATTAGCCCTCATCAAATTTATATAGATTTTCTAGGGTTTTGACCATACATTTTCTATATATTCACTCACACTCTCTCTAGGATTATCTGATAACCTATTTTGTAATTCTCAAGAAAAGCTCTCTTTTGTAGTTTATTTCCCCAAAATTCTATGAAGAACTAAGACCTTTTTGGTGTTCATCTTGAAGTTCTAGCTCTTGGTTTTTGTCATTTGTGGTAAGGTTCTTACTTCTCATGTTCTAATTTGTTTATGGAATTGTTCTTTGATCTCTCGAGCTTAAATTTGTGATTGATTGATATTGATTAATCTAGAATGATCGACTATGTTTATTGATGTTTTTCATATTGCTAGGTTTACATAATTGTATTTGAAGAGTCTTCACCTTTTGTAGCAAACTCTATTTACATGATCTATTTTTGATTGTGTATAGGTTAGAGATATTAGATTCATGTCAAGTACCGACTATTTGTCAATGGTATTGCATGAACCTACATATCTTTGAACTTTATGCAATTGTATTATTAAATCTAGGTATTTTCCAGGTTGTAGCATAATTAGGGTTTCCAGGACTACTTGTCTAGTTGCTAGCTATGAACATAGAGTAGGACGGTCCATTTAAACGTTGATTAGAACATTTGTTGTTAAGAACCTAGGATCCACCGAACTTACCAAATTGCTAGAATGGATAGGTGAACCATTTAATTTTATATACTCTCTCCATCATTGTGTGTTTGTTGCGTTCTTTACTATCAAAAAATTGTTTTCCCCCCTTGTTACTACTTGAAAATCACATAGAATCTTACTTAGAGAATCTTTGCTCCCTTGGGTACGACCTCGATTTACCCACTATACTAGTGGTAGTCTAGTTGAGTATTACTTTGATAGGGGCACAACGACTTTAGCCCTCATCAAATTTGGCGCCGTTGTCGGGGAGCAAAATTTTCTTTGTTTAGTTTTTGTGTGATTAACCTTGGTGTGGACCTATCTTATGGTCCACACCCGTGCTACTAACTCACCTCTTGTTTGATTGAGAGTTAGAAGTCGAGCCAACGACTTTAAACAAAGGCGTTGCTCGGAAGGCAACCCGATGTGTGAGGTACGTTATTTTTTCCTTTTCCTTATTATTGTGAGTCCTCTTTTTCTACATTGAGGAAAATGCTCGTTTCAAGTGTCGGGGAGGGAATTGGTATTCGTGTTGCATGCATAAAGTTTGTTTGTGTTTTGCTTGTTTTTTAGCGTTTTAGTTTGTTATTTTTGGTTTGTTTTTGCTTGTTTTTGTGTGTTTTGTTTTGGTTTTGTGTGTTCGTTGTTGCATCCCCTGATTACGTTGTAGTGGGTTCTCATAATAGTACAATTATTTTGGATCATTTGACTATGCTCTGTTTCTTCGATTTTGGAAATGTATCATGATGATGATATTGTTTTTATTACACTTTAGACATTTACTTGAGCATGTGGACTTTGACAGGATTACTTGTGGACCAATTCTCTTTACTTAGTTATGTTCTCGCTTAGGAGTGTTCTTCCTTGATTGTTTGCTTTAGAGCTCGCTTTGATATCTATTTCAAAACCTAAAGTGTTGTGGTTATTTTGCATAGCACTTGAGACGTAAGTTTGTCACACTATTGAAAAACAAAAAAAATAACACTAAATAAAAGCATGCAAAGAACACGACGTAGTGTTTAGTGCTTAAATAAAAGAAAACTTCTAACGTTTGCCTGATGAGCATGCAAAGAACACGACGTAGTGTTTAGTGCTCAAAGATATGATGACTACGTGAAAAAGTCTTATAGTGTTGGCCCGGTTCGAAAAACGTCCGGACCCCAAAAAAAAGACTAGACTTTGTGATTTATAAACGTCCTTTGATATGTTTTGCACCTCGCCTTATGGTTTAGTCTCGGATATGATTGCTTGATTTTAGAGTGACGGTTAAGGGTAGAACATGATTTCGCATGGCATGCTTTTTATTCGAGTTGAGGGAAATTTGTCTTCTTGTCATTTAACGATGCATGCTATGAAGGAGAGATGTCTCTAGTTTAATTTAGCATAACTATCATTCATATACCATTTGGATTGAGACAAACATTGCATATTTTTACGATCCATTGTGATGTGCTTGTGTGGGATCCATAACGATAAAAGATGGGGGTGTTTGCAACATGCATTAAGTCATGTTTTGTTTTTGTTTTATTGGGTAGTTTCTTGTTAGGATCGAAGTCTTTGTGTGTTTTTGTTGGAAACAGGTACTCGAGAGTGTTTTGGGACGTATTGTTGGTGAATTCAAGTTACCCCATGCTCGCCGAGGCCTTCATGCTTACTCGAGGATGGGCAAGGTTTAAGTGTGGGGGAATTTGATAGGCGCAATCCCGATGGAGCCAAAGGAAGCTTTAAGGTGACTTTAGAGGCGTTTTGGAAGCACTTAGTCGTTAAATGAAGCATATGAGGCATCGGGACAAAAGGCAACAAAGTGAAGACGAAGATGCTTAGGAATGAAGTGTTGAGGATTTAAGATGAGTTAAAATGGATAGTTATCCCTACTCCAATGTCCGATTGAGGTGATTCCAATTTTAAGAGTTAGATCTTGAAGTATACTACGTTCCCTCGAAATTTGAGTTCATTCGGAGTTGTGAGCCAAAAGTTATGGCCATTTTACTCATCTATCACAGGGGACAACAGAGAACAAATCGCGGGCGCGGTTCTGAGACTGCGGTCGCGCCTCCGTAGTAATTATTTGACCGGAAAGTCTTTGTAACCACCTCATCTTAAAGGTTTTGAAGGAGTTTTGATGTTACCATTTTGATAGGGGAATTTATATAGATTTTTAGGGTTTTGACCATACATTTTCTATATATTCTCTCATACTCTCTCTAGGATTATCTAATAACCTATTTTGTAATTCTCAAGAAAAGCTCTCTTTTGTAATTTATTTCCCCAAAATTCTATGAAGAACTAAGGCCTTTTTGGTGCTCATCTTGAAGTTCTAGCTCTTAGTTTTTGTCATTTGTGGTAAGGTTCTTACTTATCTTGTTTTAATTTGTTTATGGAATTGTTCTTTGATCTCTCGGGCTTAGATTTGTGATTGATTGATATTGATTTATCTAGAATGATCAACTAGGTTTATTGATGTTTTCATATTGCTAGGTTTAAATAATTCTATTTGAAGAGTTTTCACGTTTTGTAGAAAACTCTATTTACATGAACTATTTGTGATTGTTTATAGGGTAAAGAAATTAGATTCATGTCAAGTACCGACTATTTGTCAATGGTATTGCATGAACCTACATATCTTTGATCTTTATGCAATTGTGTTAATAAATCTAGGTATTTCCTAGGTTGTAGCATAATTAGGGTTTCTAGGACTATTTGGACTAGTTGTTAGCTATGAACAAAGAGTAGGACGATCCATTTAAACGTTGATTAGAACATTTGTTGTTAAGAACCTAGGATCGACCGACCTT
>NW_027368418.1:0-50028 GCF_046119375.1 Phyllobates terribilis | reverse complement strand
GGAGGATAAGATATAGAGGCATGCTTAATTAGAGTTAGTTAGGCAGCTCTATAAATAGCTTATGAGCAGTGATTGTAAAATGTACCTCATACCAGATAGAGCTTACACATACAAATCACTAGCTTCAGAGAGTATACACTTGTATGAGCTGAGAAAGGTAGCTTTGTTGTTTAGGAGTTGAGCTTTAAGAGAAAGTGAGAGAAACCACTACAGAGCTAGAGGACAGCTATAAAATGTTGTTCTAAACTTTGTAAAGGCAACTCGTTAAGCAATAAAGAGTAGTGGTACGTTTCATCCCGCACTTACTAGAAGTCTAGGGTTCTCACATCGGAAAAATCCTTGAAAGTGTTATCAAGCTTTTATTGTTATAATCTTCGTATTCCGCATTTAAGTGCTTAACCTAGACTATATCATAAGCGCTACTTTGGAAGCTTTATAACACGATCCAACACAGGGATTTTCTTGTATTTGGCATCGATTATTTATGAGTATCTGGATCATGCTCTGGTTTACAATTCCATTATTAACCTCTTTCCGAAGCTTAATATATTTCACAAAACCTTTACTATTTCTGATCACTGCTCCATTGTCATTTTGGTATTCGTGCTCCTTTCCTTTCTTATCCGTTCGGAGTTGAAAATGCATGGATTGAGTACCCTTCCTAAGAAGATCTAGTGGACAAGGATTGATCACACAATTTCCATGGCTGAAGCCATATGTACTCCCTCTATATGTGGCAACAGATTCTCAAACAACTATCTAAAATTTGGGCCAAACATAATACTCAGAATGTGTAATCACAACTCACTTAAGCTAAAATAAAGCTCGGGGATTTGCATTCAATTTGTGTTCATTTCCCTAATAGACTAGATATTCAGGTGCTTTATCAGAATCATCTGCTCAAGTATAATCGACTTCTGCAACTTCAACATAATTTCTGGAAACAGCGGGCCAAACATCATCATGCAATCACCACTGAAAAGAATATGAAGTACTTTCATAATTGCGCTAAAATTAGGAAATCAAACAAAAAATCACTTAGTTTGTTACTCTGGATGGATTATCCATTACAAGATAGCAAGACATTACTAAAGCAAAAACGCATGACCTCCAACAAATATATAGACCTCAACACCAAGTGACATTCCCTGTTGAGTGTCTTAGAATTATCCCATCTACAAAATCTGATAATAATAACTCCATGCTTCTTTTTCAACCTTCTATGTTTGATATTACTGAAGTAGTGTTTAATATTCCAAACAAAACAAGTGATCCGGGTGGGTTTCCAGCTGAGTTTTATCAAAAATATTGGAAAATAGTGGTCCTAACGTAATTGCAACTACACAAGCTGCTTTCCATTCGCAAACTTTACTTCATGATGCAGATCAATCATTCATTACGCTTATTTCTAAGACAGATAATCCTACTACAATTAACCACTTTCGTGCAATCATCCTATGAAATACTTCATAGAAAATCATCACAAAAATCATAGCAAATTGTCTTGGCAACTTCTCTGATAGCTTATTCACCCCCTTCAATCTGCCTTCATTGAGTCTCGACTTATCTAAGATAATATATTAATTGGTCACGAAATATTTCACTCATTTCATAAAATAAGGAAAGGTTCGTAAGGGATGGATGGCTATCAAACACGAAGATGAAGAGGCGTACGATAAGTTGCAATGGTTGTTTATTGAAATGGTCCTACTACATTTTGGATTTCATAAAGACTGAATTACTTTAGCCATGCCTTGTGTTAAATCTTCTTGATTCTCTTTTCTACTTAATAATTTACCAGACCCAATCTTTAAACCAATGTGAGGCCTCCGCCAAGGAGACCCACTTGCACCCTTTTATTTATACTAGCTATGGAATATTTATCCGCAAAATGGAAAGTGAAGAAATGAATCGGCGAATAGGGATCAAACTTACTACCCACGATACATGTCTTCCTTTTCTTAGCTTTGTTGGTGACACTATTATCTTTGCTAATGCAACTGAACGTAATATACAATATATCCAAACGGTTCTCCAGAAATTCACCACTATTTCAGGGATTGCTATAAACTATAAAAAAAGTTCCTTCCAGACTTCGACAAATATCTCACAATCCCAAAAGCAACACTTAGCTACGATCGTAAATATTTAGGTCACAACAACTATGGAGAAATATTTAGGAATTCCAATTGTTTCTGGTAGAGTTAAAATGAATGATTCGACTACGCCATTACAGAGCTCAAACAGAAATTATCTTCCTCGAAAGAAAAATCCTTATCCAAAGATGGTAGGACTATATCAATCCAATCCAATATGTTGTCTAAAACTAATTATCTCATGCAAAGTTTTCTCCTCCCGGTCGGTATCTACAACCAGATAGATGGCATCAATAAATGATTTCTCTGGAATAAACTGAACTCTAACACCCTTCCGCTTCTATCTTGGGACAAAATTTGTCGGTCTAAACCACTTATGGTCTGGGGTTATATAAGGCTTACCTTCTTAACTGTTCTATTAAGATGAAGTTATTATGGAAAATTCTCTCCTCTCCTACAAATATTTCGGCGTGTCTCATTATCAAATAGTATCTAGGGCATTCAAAACTCTTTTCATTTAAGAAGAAAAAAAGCATCAGTCTTGGCAATTTTCTCTCTTGCTACAATTACGAGACTCTTTCCGTACGGGTACGATGTGGCTTGTCGATAATGGGTGTCCTATTAACTTCTGGACTGATAATTGGATTGCGGGCACATATATCCGACCATATTTCAACCCATCAATCCATGACATTTTCTTCAATGTTAGTGAGTTTATCACACACGATCATAAGTGGATCCACTTCTACTTGCTACATTGCTTCCAGTACATATAGCTCACCAAATTATCCAAATATATATCCCCTCCTCGGATATTGAGGATAAACTCATTTGGAAACAATCATTGTCTGTTATTTTCTCCACCAAATATTCTATTTCTCTTATCACTCAATATCTCTCTGCTCCCTCAAATTCGATCACGGACAGTATCTGGCGTTTCCATCTCCTACCAAAAATATATACTTTTCTTTTAAAAGCAGTGTCCGACAACCTCCCTACAACTGGGCGCCTAAATCGTTATGCTAACTCATTTTCAACCGGTGCTCTACCTGTGGGGCTCCAGTTGAGGATGTCCACCATATATTTTTTGACTTCCTATTCACTAAGACAATGATCAACAGTTTTAAGGCCAAGATGGGCCATATATACACTATCTCTCGCTCTGCAAGTTTTGCCGATGACTTTGAGACTTTCTTCCACAATAATACCAGAATTGGACAAATGTGTTTCTTTGGTATCATCTTTGACTTCATCGTAATAATCAAATATTTTGAGATCATACCTCTGTGAAACTTCCATCGGATATGGTGTTCTTTCAGTACTCCACCTGGATAACAACACTTTTAAATGATTCTAACAAGCACTCTCCTCAGTCCAAATGCCGACCTAAACGCAATCACACTCGCTGGATAAAACCCTATATGTGATGGCTGAAAATTAATTTTGACGCATCGATTTCACCGCAAAAGAACGCATTAGCAGCCTTTGTAGTTATGGATTCTAAAGGAAAAATATTACTACTAAATCGTCATTCTATACCTTATACTATGCCACTCCAAGCGGAGGCCTTAGCTGCCCTCTACAGTGTAAAGGAGATTGCACACATAACACAAGCTACCGTTATTCTAGAAGGCGATAATCTTTCACTAATTAATGCTATTAAATAGATTTGGCATGTGCCTTGGCAGGATTCAAGTATTGTCAGCGACATTCTTGCACTATTGTCCACTTTTGCAAACACCCAAATCTTCCCCTGCTACTGGGAAGCTAATAAGGCAGCTGATTTGCTTGCTTTGTCAATATTTACGATGGAAGACATTAACTACACCCAAGCACATATGCATAACATTTACGATGTTCAAGTACTTGACATGCAAGTCAGGATGAGGTGTAGCAACTTGCTGTATTCCTCGAGTGCTACTCGTCATTTTTTCTCTAGGTTCAGTAGCCCTGTACTTCCCATAAAAGCTGGGAATATATGTAGATTTTTTGTTTGTTTAAGTTTTACTTTGGAGAGAGATTGAGGGTTTCCCAGTCTTCACTCCTTAATTTTTTAAATTTCATAAACATTATTTATAGTGATAATGCGGGATTGCCTTCTGAATAAGGGGGATTTTCAGTATTAACCATTATTAAAAAAAAGTATGGAACATTTATTTCAATACATGTATGCTTGATTAAGATTGTATGACGAGTTGTACTATGTAATTTTAACAATTTTTATCTGAATTAAAGGAAATAAAATTTTACATTCTTTTATCTTTGTTAGAATGATCAACTCATTACTTAACAATATTATAGTATTATATATCCGGTGAAACGAATTATACTCTGAATGAAGAAGAAGGTTTTGTATATGACGAAAGCATTGAGAAATAGAAAAGAGACGAGTATTTTTGTATACGGTATATTAGCATGTATGTGTAATTATGAAAATTACGATATTGTGAGGAATTATATATTAGGGGTGAAATTGGCTATGCATAATTATAAAAATTACAATATTGTGAGGAATTATATGTTAGGGATGTAATTGGAACATTTTGAATAAATATGTAAAACGGATGTTTTTTTATTAGAATGTGATTTAGGTGCAAAATCGTGTTTATGCAGTAAAATGAGAATAAAAAGATATAAGTTGGAGACTCTTTTACGCATGTTAAAAAATAAGCCGGATGTCCTTTCATGCATGTAAAAAAATACATGCCGGAGCCGGAGGCCCTATTATGCATGGCAAAAAAATGCAAGCGGGAGGGTCTTTTGCATGTATGTATATTTTGCATGCATTATTAACACATTAACATGTACTTTTAACACATAAACATGCACTTTTCGCACATAAGCATGCATTTTCAATACAATCATGCACTTTTAACACATTAGCATACATTTCAATACATGAGCATACACTTTTAACACATGCACTTTCAACAATAAGTATGCATTTTTAACTCATAAACATGCACTTTTAATATATAAGCATGCACTTTCAATACACAAGCAACCATGCACTTTCAACACTTTAGCATGCGTTTTCAATGCATATAAGCATGCACTTTCAATACGTAAGCATTCACTTTCATCACGTAAGCATGCACTTTCAACACGTAAGTATGCATTTTCAATATATACGCATGCATCTCTAGAGAGGGCGATACAATAGTCAGGTGACAGCCCGATAGAAACGGTGATCCGACAGTGGTCCAGTAGTGTCGGTGGCTATGGTCATGTGGCTGCGGTGCCGGTGGTCCAACAATCGGTGTGTTCCTCCGGTGGTTGACCGACAATCAACTTTTAAAGTACATACTTATATAATATAAATGAATGCTTTTGTATTGGAAAATGCAAACTTACGTGGTGAAAGTGCATGTATTAAAAGTGCATGTTTATGTATCGAAAGTGTAGGCATATGTGCTGAAAATGCATGCTTATTTTTGAAATGCATTCAAGTTCTACTGACAATGCATTTAAAATCAAATGCAAGTTTATGTGATGAGAGTGTATGCTTATGTACAAAAAATGTATGATTATGTGCTAAAAGTGCATGCTAATTTGTTAAAAGTGCATCGGACTATGCAGGTATAAAAGAGTCTCTGACTTGCATTTTTTTAACATGCATAAAAAGACCTCCAACTTACATATTTTTGACATATATAAAATAAAAGAACACCCGGATTACATTTTTTATTCTCATATTATACCATAAACCTCTAATTAATATAACTCTTTTCCTTTTTATTATGGTATAAGATCTAGAATGATATCTAATTATAAACTGAGGGAGTATATAATATTAATTTGCTCTTTAACTCTGTTGAAGATAACTTTGACTTTTTTAACATAATGTTGCACTGACATCAGAAAATATATGTAGAAGTTAGCTATCCGGGGGACAAAAATCAGATTAGATTACGAAACTTTTTTTTTCACTTTTGACTTATATCAAGTAAAACCAGAAAGGAATACCTCATGCATGCATGATAAAGATCTGATACGGTAAATAAACGTAGTTGCGTTTGGAAACGAATCATTTGTCTTGACTCTTCGACCTTGTATGTTTGGCTTTTAACTTGGTACAAAAGATATTCAAATCCCATGACTCGACACTCTTAATTAAGGGCGACACCTTTGTTTAGTTTTAATAATGATAAATTAATTATATAATTATCTTCTTGAGTTTCAAGTATTACACATTTATAGAAATGAAAATAGTGGTTTAGCTTGAAGCGTTAGAGTGTCGCTTAAAACAATAGAGCAACACAAGGGGCTCGCTGAAGGTCTCGCTGGTCTCGATGAGAGAAAACCGGAATAAGGAACAAAATGACAGAGCGTGATAACGACTTGATGAATCAAGCGTGAAGCGCAAGTGAAATCAAGAAACAAGTTGTTCCAGATAAAAGTACGTACTAATATAGAAGATGAAAGTTGCACTTTAAGAAGATTAACAATGCTACATGTGTTGCTTCTATGAAGTATGATCAACAAGTTGATGTAGCCATTGCAACATCAAGAAAGTGATTCTTGATAACCAACCAAATTGAAAATATCTCGCTTACGTGTCTAGGGCGACTTAAATTGGACAAGCTAGGCGATAGCTCGACTATAAATAGAGAAGATAATTAGGAAAGGATAACACTTCTTCTTACTCTCATTCTCTCGTTATAAAGCAAAATGCTAAGTCTGTGATACGTGAGTATTGCTTGTAAGGGTTTAGTTGATAGCTTTCAAGAGTGTAAATGAGAAAACACTAGAGTGATAGAGTGTTGTTCTAATCTCAATTGTAAACTGTTTTAAAGCAATAATAGGGTATTAACGTGAGTTTTATCCTAGATCGAAAGATGAAAGATTCTCACATTTTGAGAAGATTGTGCAACTATATTCAACTCTTGTTTCCTCTTAAAGTGATGAAGTTACGCTTAAAGTCTGAGTTCCATGAAGAGTTCGATCCAACAATTGGTATCAAAGCTTTGTAAAGAATTGATCAAGCTTCTACAACAACATCTAAAATGACAAATGACAAGAATTCAGGCAGCTTCACATTCAGGATCTCGTTCTATAAGCCCCATGTTCTAATCGATGGAGAGTTAGACTGGTGGATAGCCATGGCCACTAATTATATCCAACAAAACGACAACCAATGTTGGAGAGTAATTGAAAAATAAGAAGTCATTGTCTCAAAAGCCCTCCTAGATGACTAGTGGGATACTAAGGAGCTCACGACTATGGAGAAAAATACTAAAGCAAGACAACTTATTCTCAATTCCTTTTCAAGAAAAGACGCGTACAAAAGTGATGAGAATCCCAACTGCAAAAGAAGTGTGGCAAGCCATCATTGCCATGAACATGGGGAGTGATGACATGCATAATAATTGAAAGTTCTTGCTGTAAAGGGAAAGATCATGTTGATGACTAAAGAGACAAAGGAACTTCCAGTAGCAACTCCCGTTGGGAAGTTTCACATCCAGGAGTTGCAGGACAAGCAACAAGAAAAGTCTACTAGAGAAACAAAAGGAACTGCCCTTAAACTCACCAAAGTCCTCAAAAGCATGGAGAATGAGGACTCTAGTGACCAAGATGATGATTTAGAAGTGGCCATGATGCCGAAAATGGTGAGAAAGTTCTTGAAGAACAAATCGTCATTCAAGAAAGACACCCCTCAAAAGCGCGATCTCAAAGACTATGTGTCCTACAATTGTCAACAAAAGGGACACCTCGCAAAGATGTGCACCAATGAAAAAGTATCAGCAAGCTCAAGCAGCCCCATGAAGGCTGATAGAAATCCGGAAATTCCATTAATGGTCTTGAAGTAAATGAGCAGTTTTTAAGAAGTCTTTTAAAATTAACAAGCAATTTTACAATTAATTATCTTTTGAGATTCATGTTTTTGTTTTAGAATTAATTAATATATTTTGATATTCTTATTAATTATCTTTGTCAGCTTTAGGACGTGTGTTCCCATCTTGCATGACGGGTCGGTCCGTTAGAATAAGACCCAAAGGATAAATCCTAGTTTCCTTCTTTAGGCTATATATAGCCTACTTGTATTTCCTTTACAAGGACGTTGAATGCAATTTAGAAGTTGAGTTATCTCCTCTTTTGCATCGGCGCCATTCCGACCCAAGCTCACACATCAATGAGCGATTATCGTTCTTGTTCTATTACTCAAACACGTCCTTGTTCTGTCACTCTAATACAATCAAACACAATCAACGACCCGATGAACATGCTCGATCTAGATCCGCCTCCGAGACGAATCGACCCCAGTCAATTTCGTATAAATTGGTATCAGAGCGCAAGCCAATCGAGTCACCAAAGTCTTTCATCATCCATCGTTCATCATCACTCATCATCCATCACCATCGTTCATCATCTACGCACACATCCTTCCCATTACTGGACTGAGACAGATCGGGAGAATTTCCATAACTTCATGCTCGTTCAATATTTAAATCTGAAATTTTGAGGGAGAAAAATAGACTCGTAGATCGAATTGCTAGAATTGGAATCGTTGGGGTTGTGATCAGGGAGAACGAGATTTTACAAAACCTACCAGACATTCAGGAAACTCATATGTTAGTTGAGCTAGAGCTCGAATGAGCTAGCTAAACCTTTCCGCTTGTTTTGATGATAACAAGCTCAAGTATTTGAATATGTGTTTTAAGCTAACCAGGTATAGGTTGAGGAGTTTTAGGTGTAGCTTAAACACAAGCGGACTAGCTTTGACCACCGAGGATCTAGCTTAAGGTCTAGCGGGAAAAGCTGAATCTCGCCAAGACAGAATAAGGTTTGAAGTGAAGAAATAAGAAGAACGAAGGTCTAGCTTTAAGACAGCGGGTTGCGCTTCAAGCTAGAGGATCAAGCTTCAAAAGAAAAGAGAAGAGATAGAAGTAATCGAGTTCCAACGTACCCACGGGTGGAATCCTAGATGTGCGCTTAGGAGATTTGGTCCAAGTAAGGAAGGCCGTTGAAGCTACAGTTTAAGGGATATGAGAAAAATTGGAGGTTGTTAGGATTTCTACTTTTGGATAGTGGATGTACGTGGATCGTTGAGCTGGAAAAATCAATAGAAGCACTGAAGGTGCGGAACGCCAATGTGGAAGCAGGATCGTCAAGCTAAAGAAGCACAAAGCAATTTCGGGCGTTGATGCAATTCAAGGGTGAAGTTAATCACGCGGATCGCTGAGTTGGCATTCTTCAAATGCAGCGTAGTATAGAATTGCTAGCTTAGGGTTGTAAGTTAGATTTCTATATAAGACGTGCATAGGAGTCTTGTTAGGCATGAGCTTATTGAACACGAGCTAAGAGACATCAAAGCAATTAAGTCTAGAGAGTTTGCTGAATGAAAGCTACAAAGAGCTTAAGTCCCTGTGAGCAAAGCTATAGCCTAAAATACTTAGGAGCTTATTAGAGAGAGATTACTTGTATAAGCTAAATGCTACTTGTATTGTGAGAGAGTGTTGCACAAAGCTAGGTGTAGCTTAAGCGTGTAATGGTTCTTAATCTAATACAAGTTAGTGGTGAGTTTCATTCCGACTTGTTAGAAGTCTAGGGTTCGCACCTTGAAAAAATCCTTACAAGAGCTTAGCATATTTAACTCATATTACTTATGCTTTATTGTAGCTAATCTCGCTCCACAATTAGAACTCTATATCTTCATAACTATTTGAGTTTATTTGAGATTAAGATTCGATCCTACATGATATCTAAGACACTGGGACACAAGTGTAAACTTTCCTCTGGCGCGCATCAAAATGGTAACCCAATTAAATTTCCAGAAAGCGGTCGCGTTGATGGATGAGTTTCGGTGGAAGATAAAGAAGGATATTCTGGAATTGTGTGATGAAATCAAGAATCCAGGATGGATCTCAGAGCTATCAGCCATGCCAAACAATGTCCATGATCGGGTTTTACTTGTGAGTTTTCATTCTCGTGTGCATCAGGTTGGACCCATAGAGGATGTTGTATGCTTACCACCCCTGACTGGATATCATTTTTGGGTTTGATTTTGTGATGAATTTTCATTTCATATGACTTGTAACCTCTTCCGCCGTGATTTCCTTCATTGTGATTGTTACAAATGGTTCGTTCATCCTGTTGTTGAGCTTCTTTATTGGCATGCGTTGCGATTTGCTGGTGTTGAATCTGACCCTGCACTAGTGCAAAAAAGTCTTTATACAACCGTTGAAATCACAAACGGATAACGGTTTTTAAATCGTTGTCTATGAAAGCACAGTCTCTGTAAAAGACAATGGTTCAACCTAACACAATGGTTCATTTAGACAACGGTTGCTAGAGTTGTGTAAGTATATTCAACCGTCGTCTAAACTAATTAAAAATTATATTTTAATATTTTTAAACTCTTTTTACCCGTTTTCTATGTTCAATTCACCGTTGTCTAAGAACTTTTACAACAGGTAAACACATGTTGTCCAAGATTTTTTGCGTTGTCTTTGTGAAGATTCAAATTAATGACATTGAATATTGAAACGTTGTCTTTTACACTTAACTGTCTAAACTAAATAAAATTTATATTTAATATTTTAAAAAATCTTTTTACCCGTTGTCTATGTTAGTGTTTCCGTTGTCTATGATCTTTCACAACGGATAAACACGCGTTGCCTAAGTTTTTTTCTTCTTCTGGTGTCTTTGTTATAATTCTAATTATTGACAATGAATATTTAACCGGTGTCTTTTATTTAATATTTGTTGTCTATGATAATTACAAAACTAATGATAATGTATCTTCATAGAAAACATATATATAACCTAATATGAAATATCACTAACACAATTAACTAACTTTCAATGTGTATAGAATAAAAAAGATGACATTAGACCAATATTAAAGCTAGCTATCTTCTTGTCATAAGCTACTCAGATTTTTGTCAATGTTCTACCTGCAAAAGAAATAAATAAAGAAAGCACATGGCTAAATGTACGTATATGTCAAGAAATAACAATGGCCAAAAGAAAAATAAAATAAAAGTATTTATCATGACATACCAATCAAGATAATGGTCAACGAACTCTACCCATTCGTCTCTTAGTACATCAAGTTGGTTGGATGTATAAGCTTTGGAAGAACCACCAAAATAGTGGATAATTAAATTGAACGTATTTATGAGTTGATTTCAACAATGGTAAATGTAAGTAATTGACTTTCAAATTAAATACTATAAGGCATGAAAACACCTCAATCGGGATGATTATACTTCTTTGTTCAACAATATCTCGCATATATCTCAGGACGTAATAGCCACAATGAGTAGTATTAGGTTGTCGAGGACACTAGGATACACAACAACAAATATAGAATTAGAATGACTACAGAGGTTACACAAGCAGTGATACTAATACACAAACAACGAGACTAATACACAAACAAAAAAACCTGAACTTTGCTAAATTTTATTGATATAGAAATATCAGTAAACTGACAGAAAACATCAGTAAACTGTACTTCACTGATATAGAAACATCAGTAAACTAACAGAAACATCAGTAAGCTGAATTTTATTGATATAGAAACATTAGTAAACTAAAAAAACATCTGTAAGCTGAATTTTATTGATTTAGAAACATCAGTAAACTGACAGAAACATTAGTAAACTGAACTGCATTGTAAGAAACCTGAACTTCACTGATATAGAAATATCAGTAAACTGACAGAAACATCAGTTTACTAAACTGAACTGACATAGAAATTCAGCAAACCAAAAAATGTCATTTTTTTAGTCTTAGTTTACTGATGTCATTACAAGAAACCTGAACTTTGCTGAATTTTTCTTACAATGACATTTTTTCTATCTCAGTTACTGATGTTTCCATTACAATGACAGAAACATCAATTTACTGATGTTTCATTACTCAATTCTATTACCTTATCAATAGAGCTCAACTCCTACCATTAAAAAATCATTTAATTTATAAGCATACATATATACCATTTAGTTTACTAATGTTTCCATTACTCAACTCTACTACCTTTCAGTTTCAGTTTACTGATGTTTCCAAAACAATTTCACCAATAATCATCTATCAGTAAAAGCATACATATATACCATTTAATTTATAAGACGGCCTTTACTTGCAACCATTGTGTTTTTCCCCGCAACTTGTTTTCTTTCAGTTCTTCAAAAACCTTACTTAGGGACCTAACATTAAAAAACCAGTTATACACAATGAGTTGTTCTTAATACATGATAATATCAAGAAAGAAAAAAGTAAGCATAATAATAATAAGAATAATTCAAATACGCACTTACATTTCAATAAGTTGCCTACAATCCTCTGTCACATTTCTATGTAACGGATCACACCAATAGATGGTACTTTCTCGAGGATAAACAACAAATAAAATCCAATGACCCCTAAAATATATAATTCCATACACATGAATATAGATCGATAGGGACAATAATCAAATTAAAATATCTATATGATTTATTTACTTACTCGATATTGTAAGGTAAGAGAAATAACTTTCGATGATCTTTTTGTCCAATCATAGAAGTAGAAACATATTGTACTCTCTCGTTAAGTGTCAAACCAGTTTGTAAGCTTGCAGCTGTCCATTGTGGACATAAAAAGCTAGCCAGATCTAAGTTCTTTGGATATTTTTTTCTCAAACATGAACCTATTAGTGAAAAAATATAGTTAATTTATTACTTTCAATATGGACATATATAAATAAGAATACATTAACTTACTTCATGTATATTGAAACATGGAGAGACTCTATCTTGTCTTTATTTAGCCATGTTTCAATGTTCTCTTTCCAAATTGAGATGATATGACTGTAGCCCAAAATTTCCTTAGGCATCACAATGGAAGCGATAGTCGATTTAGAATCCATAAGCTGAACGAGCATTGTCATTTTTCCCATATATTTGAATAATGGTTGGTTCTCTTGTCTCTCATTAGCATGATGCTCTATTGTAGTTTTTTTTGGAGATGTTCATGACTGGATTGTTCACCTTCTTTGTTTGTATTGGTACCTAAGAAAATGTATTTGTACATATATATACAGTAAGTGAGCTACATGTTATAAAAAAAACAATCTATATGAACAAAAAATATGTCAAATATCCAACAACTATGTCTATACCTTATAGGGAAGAATTAGTGACTTTGGCCATGCAATGGGAATGCCTACTGCCTCTTTTACTATGAATGCTTCTCCAATTGGGCATGGAAATGGTAGTGAAGAATGCATAGTCCCATATACATCTACAATAACTTTCATATGCTGAGATGGAAGTGGCTTACAATGGAGAAGGATTTGAGAATTAGAAGAAGGGATAAACATGCTTCTAGTTGCCACATGACATTTAAGGTCTGGCCAAAATAATTGACACTTTTTCCATTTTCCCTCTGCCAATTAAACAAAAAAAAAATCCAGAAATACACTCATGATGATTATATTTAAATTATAGTACAACTTATTACCTCTAAATTAATTGAATCAGGTGGCAAAGATTCATTCATAATTGTGTTCTTTCTCTGCAATATGTGATCTTCTTCAATAGTAGATATATGCTCAACTTGATTTCTTGTTTCTGAAATCTCTTCCCCCAGAACTTCTTTTGTGGGGGATTCTCCAGCATAATCCTCTTTTGTTGAAACCTCTTTAGTTGACTTCGAGTTTGCTTCAGCTTCAAGATCTTTGAGGTCTAATTTCTGCCTTTCAGCTAGTAACTTGAGCATATTTCTCAAAACTTCCACTTCAGCATTAAGTTGTTTCAACTCAATAGTTTGAGAAGTCTCTCCTATATAAGATTGGTTATGTGGCGATTGCCAATACTGTTTAATGGCCACTCCTACACCGACTCCTAAAACACGACCTGGATGGTCATTCCTACCTAAGGCCATTGATAGAGCATCTTGTCTTCCAGAAAGTTTGAGTTGCCCAGAGGAAACTTGGTCATTTATTTCATCACGTGAATATAATAATGAATGAAAAGCTAAAGTATCTAGAATGTATGCACGAATATATTATCATAGACTTACAATTTTGTCAACAACTTGCTTAACACCCGTTCTGTGAATATTGCAATCAAAATATGCTCGTTCTCTTTTCCATAATTCACATCGAGGAATTTCTGTAGAAGGGTCCAAGTTCCTCTCATGAATCTGCAATATTTATTAATATTTTTCAGAAAATAGCTTGTAGAATGAAATGTGTAAAATGGGAAATAGTATATAGAATAAAAAACATACAATTTCCTCCTCAATACCAACATAACCCTTCTGAGAACCCCTAGAAGGATTTTTTTTTTGCTTTCAAATTCTTTACTAAGCTCCTGCACAACATGGTTGTTACAAGTTAATACATATAATATAATTGGAAAAATGTAAAGTTAATCAATCCAGTACCTGGAAATTATCGGAGAGTCGCTAATTAATAAACTTTTTCCTCGTATCTTGACCAATAAATTCATAGACGTCAGGTGGTTCAGTATACAACTCTTTATTACTATTGTACATAAAATCTCTTCCCAATCTACACTTGAATTCTCTAAATCTGTCAGCAGATGTCCTAAGTATCCATTTAGTTCTCAAAAGAGGTATTTCAAATGCTCTGTGTAAAATACAATACATATACAAATATGAAATCAGTTAATAAATTTGAGGCAAAAACGTTACCTTAAGCTATCAAAGCAGCCATCTGCTGGTTATAGTTTCACCTACTAATATAAGACAGAAATTGATATTTTATATATAAGAGGGAAACCTAAAACATAACAACTTCGATATATTTAAGATTAAAATATTACCATGACTTGTTCAAATATCATATTCTTTATCTCTTGAGGCACTTCTCTCCAGGATTGATAAGTTATTAGCACTCTGTGTCGAGTACAATGACGAATGTAGCTCATTAACTTTACATGATTCTCTCCTTTAGGTTTTTTGGGCTCCACTGTATATAGGTGTTTCATCATCACTCAGTAGTTCATCACACAACTCAGTCTTACCTACAAAATGATCTTTGCTAACAACTGTCATGTCTTCTAGTCGATCATCTTCAATAGTCTCATTCACATAATCTACATAATCAAATTGATTTGAAGTAATAAACAAGTCATCTTTCTCACCATGCCAAATCCAGCATGTCTAAGATCTATCTATTCCATTCATTATCAAGTGATCTCTTAAATCATTCGGATTTTCTCTTTCCACGTGACAACAACGTAAAAACCGACAAGGTATTTTTCTCGGGTTTTCAGAATGTTTGACAACAAACTTTATAAACTCTTCCACCTCATCTTCATATTCTTGTGAAGTATGACTTGCACACATCCGAATTTGATCCATTGGATAGTAGAAACAAACCTCTATTTCTGTATTTAGTATGTTGCTATTTTTCTAGTAAACTCTTTTCTATATGCGAAAAAGAAATTGACAATATTAACTAAAATAATCATAGAAATACCATGATAGTATGTGATACTTAATAACAATCTGTGTAGTGAAAACCATGTGGAAAAGTATATAAATAAGAAAAACTATATCAAATCCAACTTTCCAACACTTATAATCCTGAGTAATGCCGATATATAGAAGATGAATTGGATCGGAAGGCTACAACGAACAAGCCTCTTGTTGCAAGTTGTTAATCTAAATCTGGATTATGAGAAACAAGTGATATCATAAGTAGTTGATACATAAATTCGATTTCTTAGTCATGACAACAAACCATCGATAATACACTAGTATTACAAGTAAAAGCTCTAGTCCAAAATCATATCCATTCTTTTTTTTAAACTGAACCGAACTGAAACAATATACCATTGAGTATTTTTTAACTGAACTCAACTGAAATAATATCCCTTCTGTTTTTAAACTAAACTGAACTCAACTGAAATAATATTCAGTATATTGATCTGTATGACCAATATACATATTTTTGTTCTTCCTAATCTAAAAATATATTTCTTAAGCTAAAAGAGCCAAGTGAACATGCAAATAGGCTTAAACAATAAAAATATACTTCAGAATTGCAAAAATTCAACAAAGTTCAGGTTTCTTGGTATCATTGTTTACATAACTTCCAAAAAATTTGTTTACTGAAGTAAGTAAATATCAACTTCACTAAATTTTATTGAATTCAAGAAAACAAAATTTTCTTGAATTTTACTGTAGAAATTCAAAAAAACAAAAATTTTCAAGTTTACTGAATTTTAAGAAACCTCTACTTCACTGAATTTGACTGAATTCAGTGAAGTTAAAGAAAACTGTTTTTTCAAATTTACTGAATTTTAAGAAACCTTAACTTCACTGATTTTTTTACTGAATTCAGTGAAGTTTACTGAATTTTTCAAGTTTATTGAATTCTGCAAAGTTCACTGTATTTTTGGAAATCTCAACTTCATTGAATTTTAAGAAACCTCAACTTCAATGACATTAAAAATCAGTGATATGTGAAGTGAGATAATTAAAATAGCAACAACATCAGTGATATGTGAAGTGAGATTATTAAAATACCAACACAAAACTCAACTTTAAGAAACCTCAACTATCACATGAATTGAACTACAATAGAAAAAAACATGTAGTAAAGGCTGCATAATGTAATTCAAGAAACCTCAGTTCTCTTGAATTTTACTAATATAGAGAATCAAGAAAACTGAGGTTTCAAGTTTATTGAATTTTAAGAAACCTCAACTTCACTGAATTTTACTGAATCCAGTGAAGTTCAAGAAAACTGATTTTTCAAGTTCACTGAATTTTAAGAAACCTCAACTTCACTTAATTTTTACTAAATTCAGTGAAGTTTACTGAATTTTTCAAGTTTACTGAATTCTGCAAAGTTCATTGAATTTTAAGAAACCTCAACTTCACTAAATATTAAGAAACCTCAACTTCAATGATATCAAAAACCAGTGATATGTGAAGTTAGATAATTAAAATAGCAACAAAACCAGTGATATGTGAAGTGAGATAATTAAAATAACAACAAAAACCTCAAATTAAGAAACCTCAACTATCACATGAATTGAACTACAATAGAAACAATACATGTAGTAAAGGTTGCATAATGTAATTCAAGAACCTCAGTTTTCATAAATTTTACTAATATAGAAATTCAAGAAAACTGATTTTTCAAGTTTACTAAATTTTAAGAAACCTCAACTTCACTGAAATTTACTCAATTCAGTGAAGTTCAAGAAAACTGATTTTTCAAGTTTATTGAATTTTAAGTTACCTCAACTTCACTGAATTTTTACTGAATTCAGTGAAGTTTACTGATTTTTCAAGTTTACTGATTTTTCAAGTTTATTGAATTCTACAAAGTTCACTGAATTTTAAGAAACCTCAACTTCACTGAATTTTAAGAAACCTCAACTTCAGTGACATCATAAACTAGTGATATGTGAAGTGAGATAATTAAAATAGCAAAAGACTAGTGATATGTGAAATGAGATAATTAAAATAGCAACAAAAACCTCAACTTTAAGAAAGCTCAGCTATCACATGAATTGAACTACAATAGCAACAAACATGTGGTAAAGGCTGCATAATGTAATTCAAGAAACTTCAGTTTTCTTGAATTTTACTGATATAGAAAATCAAGAAAACTGATTTTTCAAGTTTATTGAATTATAAGAAACCTCAACTTCAATAAATTTTACTGAATTCAGTGAAGTTCAATGAAGTTCAAGAAAATTGATTTTTCAAGTTTACTGAATTTAAAGAAACCTCAACTTCACTGAATTTTACTGAATTCAGTGAAGTTCAAGAAAACTGATTTTTCAACTTCACTGAATTTTACTGAATTCAGTGAAGTTCAAGAAAACTGATTTTTTCAAGTTTACTACTCCCTCCGTTTTGATTTTATAATCGTTTAACACTAATGCACCAGTTTTAAGAAGCAATTAAATGACATTTGAAATCACTTGTACCTGCAAAATCAGTATCGATTACCTCTCTATTTAAGGGCTCGTTTGGTATTAATATCTGAATATAAGGTATGGGTATCAAAATAAGGGTATGAGGTATCGGGTAAGGGTATGAGATATCGGATATGGGTATGGATATGAGTGATATACTTGATATACTCAGTATTGGAGAGATATCAAAAACACACTCTAATATGATTTTGATACCCATACCTGATATACTTATTCACGTACCAAAAAACATATACCAATTTGATATTGATATACTGATTATACCAAACACAGGTATAGGTATGACTAATATCTCATACTCATACCTGATATCTAGATAGCAATACCAAACATGCCCTAAGTCTCTTTACAAACAATTATGATAGGCAACACACACTAATTGGAAGAAATGAGAGAGAAGGGCGTGCAGTAATTAATGAATGATCTTGGAAATGGAAATTTATAACTAAAGGGGGTTAAAACGTCATATATAGAGGAACAAAGATATAGTCTTCAAACGACTTACAAAACAATACGGAGGGAGTAAATTTTAAGAAACTTCAACTTCATTGAATTTTAAGAAACCTCAGTTTTCCTGAATTTTACTGATACGGAAAATCAAGAAAACTGATTTTTTAAGTTTACTGGATTTTAAGAAACCTCAACTTCACTGTATTTTACTGAATTCAGTGAAGTTTATTGAAGTTCAAGAAAATTGATTTTTCAAGTTTACTGAATTTTAAGAAACATCAACTTCACTAAATTTTTACTGAATTTAGTGAAGTTTACTGAATTTTTCAAGTTTACTGATTTTTCAAGTTTACTTAATTCAACAAAGTTCACTGAATTTTAAGAAACCTCAACTTCTCTGAATTTTAAGAAACCTCAACTTCAATGACATCAAGAACCAGTGATATGTGAAGTGAGATAATTAAAATAGCAACAATACTAGTGAAATGTGAAGTGAGATAATTAAAATAGCAACAAAAACATTAACTTTAAGAAACCTTAGCTATCACATGAATTGAACTACAATAGCAGCAAAAAATGTAGTAAAGGTTGCATAATGTAATATTCACATGTCCTATGCAAATTTTCTATTGAAATCTCAAAAACCAGTGATATGTGAAGTGAGATAATTAAAATAGTTGACACCGTGATTTTAAAAATGGTGACATAAATCAAATTTTACAAGCAAAAGGGCCCTACACTCATAAGCATTAGCAATGCTTCCGGGCTGCGGGCTTATGCATCATCTACTCATCAGTTATCCATTAGTCTTCATGCCTATAGTAGGAAAAGATAGAAAAGGGTTCTATTTTTTTCTTCTTCTAAATTCTAGTTTATAAAGGTTTTTAGTTGGCAACAAAAAATTATCAACACTAGACATAATCAATTACTTCAAACATTGCATAACAGAATACATGGATGTATATCTCATTAAGTATATTATAGGCAATCTCTTAGCAGCCATTAGCTAGTGTATAGAGTGGTTTATACCTATCATGACTTAAGGGAAAATCATTATAATTATTTCAAACATAAACCTACATGTTTCAATACTTCCACATATAGGAAGATTCTTTCTCTATTCATCTCATGTTGATCATAGAAAGTAACCTCTACGTTGTCTATTATTACCCCTGTTACAGTCATGTTGATCAGAGAAAGTAACTTCTATACGATGTCTATTATTACCCCTATTATAGTCATGGTGTAAAAACGAAGCACATGTTAAAAAAAACACACATGTTCAGTCATGGGAGAGAGTAGAAGAACTTACAGAGTATCTCCAAAAAAACAAATACATATACAGTTCGAAGAACATGATCATTCATACTGTAATAATGAACACACGAGAAACGATTTCAGCACATATTTATGAGATGTAGAAGAACTTACAGAGTATGAACACTCTATTGCTCGTTTACAAAACTTGAGAAGTAGCTTCAATGGCTTTGTAGAGACAAAACAACCTTTATTGGTGTCGATTTGCTAAGATGAAGACAAATAGAAATCCCACACATAACAATTTAATTGCAGATATAATGAAGCAGAAAAATCAAACTTGAGTATAGAACAGAGCGGTGCGCGGGAATTTGCGAACTGTGTAAACCCGAAGAATAGAGATAGAAAAATCAATCTAAAACAGATACACAAACTGTGTAAACCCGAAGAATCCCTATTGCTAGAATTGATTTTGAGAATGGAGAGCAGTTTTCCTAGGGTTCTAAAGGAGAAGAAGATAACGGCGCACATGAATCTGTGATTTATAAAGGAGGATGTTTTAATTTGCTTTTAAGTACGTACGATAGAATAGAATTAAAATAATATTTTTAAATAAAGAAAAAAATAGTTTTAACAACATCCCATCACTAATAGACAACGTCTATTATAGATGTTGTGTTCGTAATTGATAGCATTGATAATTGAATCGTTGTCCGTGTCCCATCAAATAGCTATAAGTAAGACAACGAGTTCAAAACAACTGTTGTCTTTGTTCTAACAAGCTTATACAGACAACGGATGTTCAAATAACCGTTGTTTTGTCTAAAACTTTTTATTCCAAAGACAACTGATGTTCAAGACACCGTTGTCCGTGTTTGTTATTGGCATAATAGACAACGTGTTTTTTTAACCGTCTTATAATAGGTGTTGTCTATTAATCATTTTGTACTAGTGTTGGGGTTAGTGATACTGCTGAAGTGGCAAGTGTTGATTGTTTTCTTGATACGGAGGTGCCACATGATACTCTTATAAATCAGGAACAAGCGTCATCTTCATTGGTATTCGAGGTTGAAACAGGTTCTAGAACAGAGTCCTTGGTTTTTCCTGCCCGCCAAGAGTTCCTTGAAATGCCTTGTAAGGAAGTCGGGCCAATGGATGACTTTGTAGGTGACCAAGTCGATTTAAACAACCAATCAGTAATTCTTGTTGATGCAGGTGAGTTTATGGATACCTTTAGCCTCTCAAAGGTGGTTGATATGTCTACTATTGGTATGGTAAGTAAGGATACATTTGTAGTCGACCATGAGTTTCAAGTTGTTGCTGATTATGTGCTTATGGATGTTTCTACACATGGTGATATGGAGGTCTTCCAGGGCGACATAACAATTGATCAAAAGGGGATTGTGAGCTTTGATCCTAGAGGCTTGATGGTAATGACTTCCTATCGGTCTTTCCTTGCTAGTGCTTAATTGTCCTATGGTCACTATGTTGTGCCATTTGTGCTTGATCTTGGTCGTGTTTTTTAATATCCAGCTGCCGTTGGCGCTTACAAGTGTGCAAGTCGATTTTCTATGGGCACTCATGGTCATTTCCTTGGGAACACTACTGGTCTACATACATTTTGTTTTGACCCAAGAGGCAAAGGATGCGAATGGGTCACATTCGAGATATTTTGGGATTACGGTACTGCTATAGATGTGTTGTCCAAATTCAAGGAAACGTGGGACTGGTTCGAATGTGTTGATTCTCACCTATTTACCACGATGTACTCTAATACGGCCTATGACGGTGACATCACCCCTTATCTTCCCCCGAACTAACCCATTGTCAACACGGGGATGTGCCGAAGCCAAGAAGGGGAGAATGATAGGGGTACAGACGTCCCATTAATGACCTTGAAGTAACTGAGTGGTTTTTAAGAAGTCTTTGGAAATTCACAAGCAGTTTTACAATTAATTGCCTTTTGAGATTCATGTTTTCGTTTAGAATTAATTATGTCTTTTGATATTCTTATTAATTATCTTTGTCAGTTTTAGGATGTGTGTTCCCATCTTGCATGATGGGCCCGTCACTAGAATAAGGCCAAAGAAAAAACCATAGTTTCCTTTTTAGGCTATATATATCCAACTTGTATTTCCTTTACAAGGACGTTGAATGTAATTTAAAAGTTGAGTTATATCCTCTTTTGCATAGGTTCCACCCCTGATCGGGCTCGCACCTCAACGAGCGATTATCATTCTTGTTCTATTACTAAAACACGTCCTTGTTCTTTCACTCAAACACATAACCATAAATCAATGACCCGGTGAAAAGTGCTCGATCTTGTTCTCCGCCCGAGATGAATTGACCCTAGTCAATTTCGTATCAAAGGCCCTCTTCAGTGTGTAGGGAGACTCTGATGATGAGCTCGGTGTAGGAGAAGGGACTCAAGGGCGATGTCTAGTATCCATTGAGGAATTAGATGATGATGAACCAGTAAAAGTATAATCCCTCAAGCTAGAACTGTTATCTAAATAAGATCTTATTCTCATGCTTAAAGATTAATAGAAGACAATTGAACATTACATCAACATGTGGGTGAATACATTGAGGAGAACATTGAACTTCACTTAGAAAATGTTGAGTTATTAAAGAAATTGCATGCTAAAATGACCTTAATAACCAAATCTGAAAATCGTAAAGGAAAATGTCAACAAAGAGTATCTGAGTCCACAATTAACAATAACCTTGATTTAATTGTGAAAAAGCTCAACCAACTTACCAAATCAATCAATGAGAAGATTGTTAATCAAATAGTCTTCGTCAAAGCTAGACCTGGGTTGGGCTATGACTCTCATGCTAACACCTCATCTCCCTTTAGCGACTCCTTAACTACGGAATTGCCAGTAAAGATCAACTCTCTAGATAAGGGACTTCAATCTTGTAAAAGCAAGAATGAACATCTGAAGGAAATATAAGGGTCTTGGAGAAAGAACCTAAAGAAACCAAGAAATGGTTTCATGGTGCTAATGCTCACAAAATGTATGTGAAACAGGCTAAGAATAAAAATTCTAAGCCTATTAAGCTTGAAATGAAAGCCCCATTTTTCCCTGGTAAATGCAAATATGGGTACGTGAGGTATTACCACTGTTGTACATTTTGTGGTAACAATGAGCACTCTCACTATGAGTGTGAGAAGAAGGAAGAGCTTAATATAAGCCTTATAAGCCAATCAAGTCAAATCCCAAACAAGTTTTTGACTTGAATGACACTTCTTACTATGAGCCTATAGATCCTTGTAATAAAGCTATAGCTGCCCCTAGTTCCCAAATAACTTTCAAAACTAACTAACCCAAAAAAGCCAAGCTTCTCTGGATTCCAAAAGATGGATTGTCTTACATGGAGGTTGAAATGAGAAGCTATGATAACAGGTATGTTGATAGTGGTTTCTCTTTCCACATGTCTGGAAACCACAACATAATGCTCTCATTTCATGCTAAAGAAGGATAGAACATCTCATTTGGAGATAAGAAGGGAAAGATTAAGGGAACTAGTAATGTACAATTGATTGAAAAGATTCAAATAATAGATGTGAATTTGGTGGAGAATCTATGTTTCAACCTCCTCAATGTTGCTTAAATATGTAATCAAGGAAATAAAGTCACCTTCACCACCACAAATTTCTTGGTTTGTGCTCACAACAAACAAGTGATCATGATGGGCAAGCGAGTCAGGAACACATATCTCTTTGTCTGCACCTTCAACCCAGAGAGTTACCTATTCCTTGCCTCTATAGGTGACATGTCAAACTGATGGCACCAATGACTAGGTCACGCCAGTCTTCATCTTCTGAACAAGCTTAAGAAGAAGGAGCTAGTGCGAGGACTCCCTGGAGTCAAGCCAGATATCATGACACATTGTGTTAATTGTGTTAAAACCAAAGCCCCAAGACAACCTTTACAACATAAACGGTATTATTTACAAAGTATTCTTCGGAGCTACTCCATATGGACCTTTTTGGACCACTACGTGTTCAAAGCACAAGTGGTAAGAGGTATATCTATGTCTTAGTGAATGACTATTCTTGCTTTACATGGACTCTCTTTTTAAGGACTAAGGACAAAGTATTCTCTAAATTTTCATCCTCAGTTATTCTATTAGAAAAGAGTTTAGGTCTCCCTCTCCGTTCTATTCGCTCAAATCATAGACTAGAATTCGAGAATAGCGAGTTTCTAATCTTTTACAGGGACAAGGGGATAAGCCATAAATATTCAGCCCCAAGGACACCCCAACAAAATGGTGTAGTAGAGTGGAAGAACAAAACACTAGAAGATATGGCAAGGACGATGCTCCTTTCAAGTGGACTTCCTCACCACTACTAGGAACAAGCAGTTCTCACAGCATGCTACACCATACACAAGGTGATGATAAAGCCACTCATCAAGAAGACGCTATATGAGATTCTCAAAGGGTAAACACCAAACATCTCGCACCTCAGAGTGTTTGGTTGTAGGTTCTGTGTAAACAACAATGGGAAGGATAACCTAGGAAAATTCTATCCAAGGAATGATGAAGTCATCATACTTGGTTACACTTCTACAAGCATGGCCTATAGAGTCCTCAATAAGCGAATGAAGAGGATTGCATAAAGCATTCACGCAACGTTTGATGAGATAATCTTGACACCCTCATCTTCATCAGTCAAGATCCATTCACATCAAACATCTCTTCTTCAACTCTTACCAGCTCTCTGCATCAACATCACACTTCTTCAACTTCAAAGGATGATAGTGACGATGATGATAATGCACCTGACAATCTCCCTCCAAGCGAGGATGATATGCCTAATCTTGAATACTCTGTTCAAGAGGTACCTGAAGCGAGTCACCCTTTAGATTAAGCAAGTCATGCCTTAGAAGAAGCGACTCTCCCTTTAGAAGAAGAGACTCTCTCTGAAGATCAAGAGAGTATCCCTTTAGCTTCAGCTAGTCACACTTTTGGAGAAGCGATACCAGCTATAGTTGAAGAGAGTACTTCTTAAGTTCAAGCGAGTGTTCCTACTACTCCCGTTGAAGGAAGCGCATCTCTCTCTGAGTTCCCTGAGGCCACAGTGGCCAAGACTAGGAATTTTCAACAAAACAAGTCTCACTATGTGAATCAAATTCTTACTCCTTTTAAGAAGGGAATCCAAACATGCTCATCTCTTCACAACCTCTTTGCCTTCAATGCCTTTGTATCTTTGGAAGAGTCAAAGAAAATCTAGCAAGTTCTTAAAGACCCTGACCGGATTGTTGTAATGCAAGATGAACTTCAGGAGTTTGAGCGCAACAAAGTCTTGTGCTTAGTTCCAAGGCCTTCCAACAGAACCATAATAGGCACAAGGTGGGTATTCAAGAACAAGATCAATGATCAAGGCGTTGTTGTATGTAACAAGGCAAGACTAGTAGCTCAAGGCTATAACCAGCAAGAAGATATCAACTATGATGAGACATATGTGCCAATAGCTCAATTTGAAGTTATACACCTTCTCATTGCCTTCACTTCTCACAAAGGGTTCAAGCTCTTTCAGATGGATGTAAAGATAGCTTGCCTCAATGGGACTCTACATGAGGAAGTAAAAACCCTCTGTCTTTGAAGATCAAGCTCATCCAGATTATGTATACTATATAGGAAAGGCGCTATATGGGATAAAGCAAGCTCCAAGAGTTTGGTATGATTGTTTATCTCAGTTCCTCACCAACAATCAATAGAAAAAGAGGGACAGTAGACAATACCTTTTTTTATCAAGGAGAACAAACATGATATCCTTATACTTCAAGTTTATGTTGATGATATCATTTTTGACTTTACTAACTTGTTTGTTGTAGATGAGTTCGAGAACACAATGAGTAGCGAGTTCAACATGAGAATGATAGGTGAACTGACCTTCTTCCTAGGTATTCAAGTGGTTCAAAATAAGGAGGAAATACATATTCATCAACTAAAATACCTAATAGAGCTACTCAAGAAATACAACACGGAGAATAGCAAGCCCTTCCCCACTCCTATATCCTCTACAACAAAGCTAGATGATGATCTAGCTGTAGAATAGGCCGATGAGACGAGCTATCATGGCATGTTGGGATCCCTTATGTATCCCACAACTTCCAGGCCCTACATCATCTTCATAATCATCATGTGACCAATATCTCAAAGTGATCCAAGGCATCTTATGTTCTTAACATCAAGCGCATACTTTGCTATCTCAAAGACACTGAGAATTTGTGCCTTTGGCATCCTAAAGGTGGTGATTTATCATTAATTGGCTATATTGATGCAGATTATGTAGGATATCTTGTAGACAGGAAGAGCACTTTAGGGATGGCACAATTTCTAGGACCTTGTCTCGTCTCCCGGGGTTCAAGAAAGCAGAATTTAATCGTGCTATCAATAACATAGGATGAATACATAGACATTATAGCGTGTTTCTCCCAACCACTCTGGCTCAAGAAGCAGCTTGTTGACTTTAACATCTTGCTTTGACCATAGGAGATAAGGTGTGGCAACACAAGTGCGATAAATGTCTCTTAGAATCCTGTCCATTACTCAAGAACAAAGAACATTATGTTCGACATTATTTCCTAGGAGAACATGTGGAAAAGAAGGATATAAAGCTTACACATTCTCAAATAGAAGAGAAAATAGCGAATATCTTCACCAAGGCCCTAAAAAGATTGACCTTTCTCCATCTAAGGCTTCTATTAGGGATGATCCCCCTTGATTAAAGTTCACCCTTTGGGGCACTGTAAGTCCTCATAACTTTGACTAGAATTATGTACAAAGTACAATATTGGAAACTTTGGGGTGAAGTTCATCTCTAACAAGTACTTAATTATGTCTCTTACAAGACTATGTATAATATTTTCAAAAGGGCCTATCTAGTTTGCATTTAGCATGATAATGTGACCACCCTTTTGCATGCTCTTCATTTTGAAATCCACAAAATAGAAATGAGGATCACTTCTAAGCCTATTACAAATCCCTCCCCAGAGATGAGCCACACCCATTAGCTAGACCTATACCTGACTTCTGTCTTCCACTCTTTAGACTCATAAGCCACGCTTAGAGTATTTATAGATAGAGATATCTTATGATTTCTATGTGTACACATGTACTTTTCTTGAGTGTTTATTGTCCACTTTCAATAAAATGTATGTACATGATCACCCTTCTTATCTTGCTTAAGAGGACTTAGGGAACTAAATAGGGACCAAGGAAAATAAATTAACCATTTTTGGATTGTGTGAGCGTAGTTAAAGCAAACGAATACTTGGATTTTCTTTGTGCTTTTGGTGTTTTCAACGTGTGCATGTGAAGTCAATTACTTCTCACTTTTAGCGCGAAGGCTAGCTTGAGATTTGTGCAACTTTGAACATTTGAGCCGTTTTATGTGACCGTTGAAAGTCTTTTGCATGTTTTATTGTAGCCGTTGGAGCGTGCTTCGTGGTTAAGCAAGCCTCTCTATAAAATCCCTAGTACAGTCGTTCAAAATCCTTACTGCTTTCATACCTCTCTTGCATAAACTCTTCCTCTCCCTTTGCAATCATACTCTCTTAAGCTTTCTTAAACCACTCACTCAAACAAATGGCCACCTCAAGCAACAAAACCGCCATTGAGATGGATGAGGAGCAACTCCAGCTCTTTGACCAATTCAAAGCTTCTCTCACTTAAAAGCAATCAGCCCTAGCCCTGACCTCCTGATAATGTGTGTCGCCCTGTCGCTTGATAGAGGAACAAACACGGTTATGAAAAACTAGAGTTATATAAACTCTAAAGCCAAATCAACTAAACTAACCCAAGAGTAGTCTAGAGTAAGTACGGGTCAAATCCTTGGGAGGTATAGATACTTAATAAGTATATTTATTGTCAATTCAAAAGGTAACCAAAATACAAGGATGTGTGTCTTATCAGGACACACACTTCAGTGACAAGGAGGAAGAAGGGGTTTTGAAAAGAGACATGGATGATCAAAGAAAGGAAAAACAAGGGAAAAAGGGAAGAAAAAAGCTATGTAAGACTCAACAGACTAAGCAATTAACCAGATCAATCCATTTCCAGCAGACATTTTCTTAATAAGCCATACAAAGGTGCCCTAACCACTAGGAAAGACCCAAATCATCACTTCTGATGATCTCAACAAAACTACAAAGACCATCTTCCAAGGTAGACGTTGTCCTCAAATAGACACAATCATCTATAATATCCTCTACGGTAGCGTTCTTCACCACTAAATTAGCACAATTCACCAGCTTCTCCACTTTAATATTGCTCTTTGCAACGAAATCTGCCGGACCATTTGCTTCCCTAAAAATATGCCTAAACACACAACATTCAAACATACATTCAAACTAATGGATTTCCGAAATGATATTACTAATTTCCCAAGGAACCTTCCAACAAGTATTAACCGAGTTAATAAGAACTAAATCATCACCCTCTACCTCTACCCAAGCATATCCAAGCCCCACCGCCGCCCTAACACCCATTACGGTCGCTAGGGCTTCAGTGACAAGCACATAAGCACCATGTACGTCAATTCTCTCCGCCGCTAAAGTTTTACCTTCATGATCCGTTATGATATATCCAATAGATGCCGAATTATCATTTCTAAAAGACCCATCAAAATTAATTTAACACTATTCATAATTGGTTTAATCCAAGTTAGCTGTCGTTTGTCTCTAAATCTATTTTTTTTCTTGTTATCTTTCATTCTAGTTCTTTTAAAACGATCATCTTTCCTGAAATTAAATTGACAAAAAGAGGTTGATAGAATATGATTAATCTTCTCGTCTTTTGGCATATTTGACCAATTAAATATCAAATAATTTCTGATTTGCCAAATGTTCCACCGTAGAAAGAAAGAAATATCAAAGTTGTAATTTGAATTACAAAAAAGAAGTTAGCGAGGTTAAAAAGTCTCCTGTATTCCTCATCACCAACTTGTTCTTCATAAGATTGTTGAATTTGTTGAAAATCCCTATAAGAAAAACTACATTAAAAGAAAATGTGTTTTGAAGTTTCATTTTGAGTTTCACAGAGAGAGCAATGGTCCGGAACCCTGTGAAAGTATATATTGAGACTTTTTATAGTAGGAAGGATATCATAACATGACTTCCATAAGAAATTATTAATCCTAGGCGGAAGGTGTTTTTTCCCAAAAGGGTAGAGATACGTAGTCAACTTTATGTTTCACCCCTACATAACTCAAAAGCCGATCTCGTTGAGAAACTTTCAGAGGCATTATCTTCCCAAATAAGTTTATCGTCAATATTCTAGGGATTCTAGTTACATTAATTTAATTACATATAGGAAGATGAAGTACACTTTCCAATTTTTGTATATTCCAGAACTTGTTCGGAAGCAAGTAGTCACTAACAGTTTCAGATAGGTCATTCTCTCCCCTAAACTCTTTTAGAGACATTTGATCCAACCATTTGTCTTTCCAGAATTTCACTTGCTCCCCATTTCCCACCACCCATCTTAACCCAACTTTGAATTCTGGGATGAGAAAGACGAGTCTATTAAATTGCCAAGAATTTTTAGTAGATTTAGCACATTCTAGAATGTTATTATCTCTCAGATACTTTTCTATAATAATTTGTACCCATATGTTGTTTTGTTCAGTCAATAGTCTCCATATTGATTTCCTTCATAAAGCCTTTTTGTTCTCGTGTGCTAGGCGAATGCCCATACCCCCTTTATTTTTTGGTTTAAAAATATTCTCTCATCTAGTAATTGGATGAAAAATATGGTTGAAATTATTTCAAAAGATTTTTTATTAATTTTATCGAGTTGTTTGAAAACACTAGGAGGGAGGAGAAAACATTGCATTAAATAATTAGCTTTAGAACTTAGATTTTATTGAATTAGGAGAGTTCGTCCTGCTTGTGAAATTGAAGAAGCCTTCCACTTTGCTAATTATTTTTTCGTTCATTTATAAAATCATTAAAAGTTTTGATGCGGATACATCCTTTTACTAGATGAATACCCAAACATTTCTCTAACTTACCCATGATTTTGACTTGAAATATACTGGCCAGTGATTGCGCTTGTAAGCTTGAGATATTTGAAGATATCTAAAGTGAAATCTTCTTACATTTAACATTTAGTCCACTTTGGCGAGAAAATTTAGTGCAAGAATTGTTTATAAATTCAAATTTTGTTGGTGAAATATTCGCAAAAATGATGGTGTCATCACCAAAACTAAGCAAAGGTATAGCCGTACCATTCGTTGTAGTAAAATTTCCCACTGGGCATTATCTTGCTAGGAGAAATGTTGTAGAGATCTAGACAGGAATTCCATTGCAATGATGAAGAGGAAATTTCTAGCAGACAAGTTGATCCTAGAAATTCATCCAATACGATATATTGCAATTGAGTTCATACTCCTATATGAAATTAACTAGTCCCTCAAACGGAGCATACTAATCCCGTCCTAATTAGTTAACCAAGACGAACCTTAATGATTAAAACTAAAGGAGGAATTAATGCGAAGAGCACTGAGATATGTCCATGAGAGACTAGCCCAAATATTAACTATGTACATATAAATCTTAGATCTAAAATATACTTGAATAACATTTTTTTTAAAAACGAATAAAATTCATCTATTAGGCACAATCTATCCTAGAAATGGATAAAATCGACAAAAAGAATAGTTGGCCAAACTGGAAAATATATCAATTCGTCCTAAACATTTAAGCACAAGAGAACTAATAACATCATGTAAAGCAATACATAAAGGATAGGAAACCTCACAAAATAGTCAAACTAGAAACTTCATAATCCGCCTAAGCGATGAAATCTTAGTCGATAGTCATCATGCTAAACATTGGAGAAATATGAAATTAGAACTACCGAAAAAACCCATCATTGAAGCATAGAAAATACAATGACTTTTCTCTACTAAAATACTAAAAACTAGAATATCTAATCTCCTAACAATAATAATATATATAACTAATAAATCTAAATTTCCTTAACTATAAAACCTGGAAAATAACAACTACCTAATGTAATCTTTGTAGAGAATTTCGGCCAACCTATCATAGGAGGTAAGATATCTCGGTCAACTAACAATAGGAATTGGTGAACGTCTAGGGCTTGCCGGCGGGCGCCGCCGCATACACATAGAAATCTCATGGGCAATAACCCGCGGGCGCCGCCAAAACAACTTCAACATCTGCCACGTTGTAACAAAATCACCATAACGTGTGACTCTGAACTTCGATTACGCTCATCTTTTTAGGGAAGATATTAAACTTCAAATTAAACTTGTTAACTAGGAATAACTTAATTTAAGTATCGTGATAGGAACGTCTACGAAACGTCTATAAGCATGGATTTAGTATCGTTTCACTATATTTATGTACGTTCTTACGACTTATTTAGTCCAAACCTTTATCCGGAGCTATATATCTTATTTGAGGTATTTTGGAGCTTATTAGAGTCAACGAGGAGCTTGGGAAGAAGCGAAGACGAAGGCATGCACATCGGAGGTGCAAAAGAGAGTTATGGAGTCAAATTAGGCAGAAGAGCCATCAATGACCGTGGCAACCTATCGACACCCGCCGATGTGGGATTAAAGAGAAGGCCACAAACTATTCATTGGTGCCGGCGATGACCATCGACACCCACCAATCTCTAGACCGACTTAAACGATTTAGTCTTTCCTTCCTATCTTTTCTGTTGTGATCATTGGCTGATTTGGTTTTTATTTTTCCAAATTTTTATTATCTTATTGTTATGTTTTAGTTTATGCCTTTAAATAGAAAAAACTCTATCATTGTAGAGAGTTTGATTAGTTGTAGTTTTTGGTTCTCTCTTTATCATTTTGTAGTTTTGTTTACGCTTGAGAAAAAAACATTGTTCTTGGGTGTTTTAGAAGTTTTCTCGAAAGGTTAGTAATGGTTATTCAATGTTTCATCCTTGTAAAACTCGTTATGGAGGACTAAAACCCCAATTGCTTAGTAAAGCATTTAATTGTTGTTTAGTTTGATGTAATTGAATAATTTCTGTTTGTTAGCATGATTTGAGTGTTTTTCTCTAAGCTTATTGGCTATTGAATTCTGTATTTTAGCGCTAGATCATATAGGATGAAAGTATTTATTCTTAATTTTTAGGATAGATTAATGGCGCCCCCCTTGACCTTTTCCTTCGAAACAAGCATGAATACATAGATTCGGTTTGAACTAAGTCTTAGTGTAGAGAATTGCATTATAGGCTAGTCGCGAAATGCCTATTCCCTGGTATTATTTGAATTAAAGCTTTCAATGATTTGAACTATAGGCGTTCGTCATAGTTAATAAACTTGGTTAGGTTTAGTATGATCGGTTTGAGGTGCTAGATACTTGTCATATAGGAGTAGGGGCAAATATGCTAGTTTATCTGTTCTTATGAAATTACAATGATATTCATCAACCAAACTTGGTTAGGTTTAGTATGATATGTTTTTCTTAGTTAGTTTCTAACCAACCCAAAACCCCTTTGTTTTCTAAATAGATTTGATCCAAATAAGTTTAAATGATGTCGATGCATTCTATGAGAGTCGACCCTTACTTGCGTTGTATTTTAATCCAATAGAATTTAGTGAATTGTAGGAATTAAAAGAGGTCGAGACCTTTAGTCTCTCCTTGTTTGCATGAAATAGATGTTTGTTTGTTTCTTTTCTTATCTAAATTCAACTATTTTACGACCGCAAACTATCCACACATTCATCAAATTGGTGCTGTTATCGGGGAGGCACAAAAATTGACAAAAAATATTTAAACTTTATTTGAACATTTATAAAGCGTGAACCACTTGTGTGGTTCACACTCGTTCTCCTGACTCTTCTCCTATTTCACCATTTGCAGAGATAGTACGCGAGTTCCATTGTCGAACACAAGAAAGAATTATAAACCCAACATGAGAAGTAGTTGGAAATTTCTTCAAAGAAATGGCAGACCAAACTTTGGAAGTTCTTACTGCACCTAACTTGAGCTTAACAAAAAGAGTACTAGGTCTACCTACGCTCCTAGATGGCCAAAGATTTGACCTTAAAATAGGGGTAGTGCACCTACTTCCTAAATTCAGTGGTTTTGTGCTAGAGGATCCCATCCAAAACCTCTTAGAATTCGTGGAGGTGTGTGTCAACCTGCGACCATCGGATATGGATGATGATCAGATGAAAATGAGATCATTCTCCTTCTCCTTGAAGGACGATGTGAAGGATTGGTATCACACCCTTTCTCTAGGTAGTGTTACGAATTGGGTTGACATGAAGAAGTTATTTCTAGTGAAGTACTTCCCCACCATCAAATCCAATGCTCTTAAGAAACAAATATGCAACATAGATCAAGAGGGAAATGAATCTCTCTATTACTACGTGGAAAGGATCAAGAAGCTGATCAAAACATGCCCTTACCATGGATATCAAGACCATGATTTGGTCTAATACTTGAACAAAGGTCTTCGCGGAGATGATTGGTGTATGGTGAATGCAACTTGTCAAGGAAACATCATAGGCCTTACACATTCAGTGACCATGAAAATATTCGCTACACTAGCGGATGATTCAAGGAAATACAATGGGTGAGTAGGAATAAATGTGTCCAGCGCTACCCATGCCGAATCTGGCGAAGTGGCGCTACTCAAAGAGGAAATCAGGAGACTTAAGCTCCGGTGCACAAATCACCAAGTAAAGGCATGTGAAGCATGCAAGGATGATTTACACCCTACAAACGCTTGTCCATCTTTCCATGAGGAAGTGAACGCGGTTGGCTTTCAACACGGCATGCCAAGGCTTCCTTATCAAGGCCAAAGCAACCAACCACAGAGGATTCACCCTAATCTTAGGTGGAACAACACTGAAATCAGCTCATTCCTCTCCCTCATCAAAACCAACAATCTTATGACGAGATCATTCATGCACTAGCTGCGAGTAACACCAATATGCAAGGTGGGATAAAACAAGTCACAATAACCATCACCAAGATAAATGACTTGGTGGGGACATTACATCAGCAAGTGAGTCATATTATCCACACCATTGGGCAATTACAATCACAAGTCTTGGAGCGTCTTCCATCTCAAACAAAGAAAAACCCCAACATTCGCAATGTGAGTGTATTAGAGTTGAATGATGATGATCTTGATGAGGATGAGAAGGATATTGAGGAGGATGACAAGATACAAAGCCCAACTAAGCTCGTTGAAAAAGAAGAAGAAATGGCCAGAGAAGCCATCGACGCCCGCCAATACCAGTTACGCTCGCTGAAATATCGAGGTTGATTTTGTTCCAGAGAGAGATTTTGTCGGTGCCCGCCAACAGAACATCGGTGCCCGCCAAGGAATGAATGCCTCAGAATACAAGAAGCTCATCGGCAGCTGCGACAAAGAAATTGGTGCTCGCCGATCGGAAGAGTTAAATTTGAGAGAATCTGGTGAAGAAATCAGAGGTGACATTGGATCCCGCCGACAGACCATTGACGCCCGCCGAAAGAATATCGACGCCACCCGATCCCAAGCTGAAGAGTTCGGAGCTTTGACACCTCAACTAAGCATCGGTCAGACTTTATGGATCAATCATTTTCCGACTATGAAATCTTCCGGTGACCTCCAACCTAATTTTGATGCTCACCTATATAAGGAAAATATTGGAACAATAGTGTTCTTTGACATTGCTAGTTGAGAATTAAAGGAGATAGATCATTTCCTAACTAATCAAAGTCAAGAGATTCGCGAGCTGCGTCATAACATTGACAAGTTGGAGAAAGTCGTCGTGGCTTGTAGAGCGGCATGTGAAGCTAAGATCAAGGAAGAAGATCAAATTCAAAAGGTATAATCCCGCATTTGAAAAGAAGCTCGCAAACGCCGGGTGTACATACAGTTGATGGAAAGATGTTTTGGGTATGAGTGTAAGGACTCGGACTACATCAGGAGGGAACCAGGAGAAGAGCCTGAGCTAGATTCCGGTGATCGAGGTTCCATTCTAGGTGTGAGACACCACAACAATGGAATGGAGCTCAAGTAGTTCGATTTCAGAGAGAAGTCGTCACCTAATGTTCACCGTCATCTTACTTTTGAGAGTGACGGCTCGAATGATATACACCACGAGCCACTTCCACGCCTCAAAAGGTTCTTATCAACCAATCATTAGAGCTATCAAATCCAAGGGAAACGGTTCTTCACGCCCGAAAAATCATCACAATCCAATTGAGCTATATGATTGCCCCTCAGATAGGGACGAGGTTGTTAACTCTTGTATCGTGCGACGCGTTGTGTTAATCAACTGCGAGGAAAAGAAGGAGTCCCAAGGAAAAGAAGTAGATTATGAGGAGGAGCTGTCATCATCTCTAAATGAGTTAGAGATCTATGAAACAACGAGGAGACAAATTGAGGCGTTTAGCGACATAGAGGAAGGATCACCCCTCCACTCAGAAATGATGACAAATCCGGTCGCTGCGCATATTCTAGATGAGATAGCAACCAACAAGAAGAACAAGGAGCAAAAGGCCCTCAAATGGAGGAAGAAGAACATGGGCCACATGCCCATGAAAGAATAAGACCCCCGGATGTTCACGATTCCAATCAAAATTGGGAAGATGGATATCAACCGAGCTCTACTTGATTTAGGTGCGTCGATCAATGTTTATGCTTCTTATTTATATTATGATCTTGGTCTAGGTCAGATGTAATTCACTAGAGGGCCGATAAGACCAACGTACACCCATCAGGTAAACTTGAGAAAGTATGGGTTTGTGTCGGCGAGTTCAATATCCCCATAGATTTCTACATTATGGACATGAAGTATGATCCTAAAGCGGTGCCCATCAATCTAGGGAGACTGTTCATGAAAACCGCGAGTGCGGTTATAGATGTACAAGTGGGCACAACTACTCTAGGAGTCGGTAGAAAGATCGTTGAATTTGCAATGGACAGTACGCCTATCGATAACCCATTGATTCATTCCCTTAAAGGGATGAAATCAGTTTTTCTGGGCTCGGACCCCGGACTGACTTCCCCCGGAGGATCTAGTCCCTATATTGTTTATTCATTTGTGTTGGCCGAGCACAACACTACTAGGACCCTGCAACAAATTAAGTGTGGGGAAGCCGAAAAGAAGTCCGGATCTAAGGAAAGCAAGCCTAGAAAGAAACGCCAACAAGGTCGTACTCATAAAGATGCGAATTCAAATGGTCTTCATTTTTGGTGAGTGAAAGCTCCCAATTGTATGGACGACAATCCCGTGAGTTGAGCTACACAAGAGTCGAGCCATGACTCTAAACAAGGCACTTATCCGGAGGCAACCCGAGCTAAGGTAATTTTTCTTTTTCTCTTAAATTAGTTTTCATTTTTTAAGTTCATAGGTTCAATCGAGTCATTGAGTCATTTTCTGCTAAGAAAATTTTTGAGCTATATTGTAAATTTCATTTTGTCTTTCGAACTACATTTTTCCAAATCGAGTGAAAGAAAAGTTTTGTGAGGAAAATATGATGAGTGCAAAAAAGACATGAGCGATCAAGAAAATAGAGAAAAAAGAGTAGAGAGGAAAGAAAAAAATATATATTGTGGGATTGAGGTAAGAAACGAGGGAAAAGTCTTTGAGCATGAAAAAGAAAGCGAGTGAGGAAGTGATCTTAGTGTGAGATGGTCAATGAGATTGAACTGAAAAATAAGAGAGTTATATGGAAATAAAGAGTGATGAGTGTATGCAATTTTGGTGAGGATTTCTGGAAATTAAAGCCGATATACAAAATTTACAAACATACCCCTACCTTCTTCATCTTCTTCCTCCCCCACCAATTTTCCTAAACCCTTACCACACTAAATCCACTTCTTCGCTTTCCTTCCAATTCACCACAATATAAACCCCTTCCCTCTCTCAAATTATACCACAAAAGCAAAAATACACTTTCCCCTTCCACATTCACGAGCTCCAAACCCAGATTTCTGCAAATGCACTACCAGCGCCCCCTATCACCATCGGCACCCGCCGACCGTACCTTCAAAGTTAATATTCTCAAATTCTAACCAAAACCCGAGCCCTAAACATGTCCCACTAGATTTTTCATCCCGATCTACATTTTGATATTTGATTTGACTCGTTTGGAGGTCGTTTGCACCCCCCCTACAAAGGCTTTTAGTGTTTGTGAATTTTCGCTCCGTTGTCGGCGCCCGCCTACAGTTATCGGCGCCCGCCGATCCACTGAGCTCTCATCAGCGGCCACGCCAGTTATTAAGAAGCTTTCCAAGCATTACATCGGTGCCGTCGACCTTTGTCCGCTCCCGCCGATAGTTGATTTCAAGCGCATCGATAGAAAAACCATCGGTGCCCGCCGATATACCTTTTATCCAGTAACACTCTCTTTGCCAAAATTTTAAAGTTTCGTACATTCAATTATGAGTAGCATGAACCGAGCTTCATCATCGAGGTATGGTCTGAGCCATATTCCCGCTAAGAAGAAGGCTAAGAGATTCAAGATGTCGGAAATCACCAATAATGTGTGCAACCGAGACATTATGAGGACAATGTTCTTCGACAAGTAATTTTGTCTGGAGATGAGGATCAAACATTGCCTACGGGAAATGTTCTATCACGCCAGGTTGGGTGAATTCTACGGGCTTAGCAACCTAACATATGAGAGTTGGACGCAAGAGGTCTTATCGACCCTTCGTAATAACGGAATCGCCGAAACAATCATGTTCACCTTGGGTGGACGAACGACGCAACTTGAGATTGAGCAGCTGTGTGATATCTTAGATGTCACCAAGGCACCCGCTACTTTAGTTGTTGGAGAGAACGACCATTACGACTTTTGGCTCCAGTCCACGGGTGTGAACTACGACTCTCACATCTCAAATTATAATTATTCGTGGTCGAACCCTTGCCTTCATCTGTCCCACAAGGTGATTCACTTTGCTTTATTTGGCCAGCCAAAGGTCGACAAGATCACCATTTTTTATTTGAAGGCGATGTGGACATTACGTGGAATGGAACCGCGGTTGTGGATTGGTTCAGTCTCTATTTGAAGAGTTGCTTCAAGTTCCAGAGCATGATGCCTAGACGTATTTGCATTGGTAGAATGATTATTTTGATTGGGGATTCCAATGAGGAGCCGGTTAGTTAAGAAGCTTAGTTTAACGTTGTCCGAATGAGGGATTTTGATATGCTTCGGACATACATTGTTCATCAGTAGGGCAGAGACCGGGAGGTCCACTCTTATCTTTTTGGTGCCAGGAACTTGCATTCGTTTGTGTTTCCCTGGGCCCGAACCTCTACCATATCCCGGCGAGAACTATCCAATGTGGGACCTAAGTCACTTGGAAGGAATCTGTCAGCCCCCACCGCCTCCACCACCACCAGCAGTGCCTGAGCAGCAGGATGACTACGAATGCATGACCTATGAGCGAGTTCAAGGCCTGGAGTAGCGCTTCACTGACGAATCTATGATCTAGGACACATATTGGGATGCTTGCTAGGCTGTGCAAGATGCTCGTTAGGATACGCAAGATGCGCATTAGACCCACAAGGACGAGTAGATGCAACAAATGATGTAGATGATACAAAACTGGGATGCTTAGTCTAGGTCCCAGTACCCAGGCTATAGACCACCACCATCACAACAGTAGCGACATTCTTCTATTCTCCCCTTTTTCTTATTTATGTCTGATATTAGCCTTGAGTGCAATGCTTAGTTTAGGTGTGGGGAGGTAGATTTATATTCGTTACTCGTACATTCTCTATATGTTTAAAACACAGAAAAAACAAAAACAAGAGAGGCATAAATGAAAAGAGAAAATATAAAATCCTCGGATGAGTGAAAACCTTTCGGGGAGCTCAGACAATAAGAAGGTAATATGTCTAGCATTAGGTCTGGCAAGAAGAGATTCTTGAGAGTTGTGAGGAAAGGGAGACCATTTATGAGAGTGTTAAGTGAAAACCCAAAAGGGTGCGTAAGCAAGCATTGGAGTGAAAAGAATTTGAGTGTTTAGGATGGTTCTTTTCCATATTTTAGTATCGGAGACATAATATGATAAAGTATAAGAGTATTTCGGGTAGGTTTCACAAGGAGTGATAAGGAGTAGATTTTTATTTTTAACCTCTCGTTTGAGCTTACACATTTAGATCTCTTCGATGGAGACTTTTGAGCTTATTTCTTTTTTGAGATTCGGACACACACTTTGGCGATAGTATGGGTTAGATGTAGGATTAAATTTCTTTTCCGTTTTTTGATACATATTGTTGTGGTTGTGCTATGCAAATTTCATCTCTCTAGGAATTGGTGGTTGAGTTATGTTATGAGAGATGGACATTATTTAGCGAAGTAGGACATTACTTGGTGTTTGAGGACGAGATGTGTAGGATGGAGTTAGGATTTTTCTTTTGATTTTTTTTATCATTATCTTTGATATTTGTTTTAGAGGAGATTAGGATGTTCATTGATTTCATTGGTTATGGTCACTTGGGATACACGGTTATATGTTTATGAGTGATTACTTTGTAAGGATTGGGAGCATTCTAATGTGAAGATATACTTTCATGTATAGGTTGGATCGGAGAGGAACAATCTTATTGGATGTTATTTTTCTATGTGAGCGTTATTGTACTTGGGCTTTCTACACGGGGATAACTGAAAGTTGATTGGTATTCTATTCCACTCGGGACGAGTAGAAATTTAAGTATGGGGATGACTGAGGAGCTTAGGAAGAAGTGACGATGAAGGCATGCACATCGGAGGTGTAAAAGAGAGCTAAGGAGCCAAATTAGGAAGAAGATCCATCAGGGCCCGCGACAACCTATCGGCACCAGCCGATGTGGGATTCGATCAAAGGCCACAGACAAGCCATCAACGCCCGCCGATCTCCAGACAGACTTAAACGACTTAGTCTTTTCTTCCTATCTTTTCCATTTTGATCTTAGGTTGATTTGGTTGTTATTTACCGAATTTTTATTATCTTATTGTTATGTTTTAGGTTTGGCCTTTAAAAAAGCAAAACTCTATCATTTTAGAGTGTTCGCTTAGTTGTTGTTTTGGTTCTCTCTTTATCGTTCTGCAGTTTTTGTTTACGCTTTAGAGAAAACATTGTTCTTGGGTGTTTTAGAAGTCTTTTCCAAAATTTAGTAATGGTTATTCATTGTTTCATCCTTGTAAACCTTGTTATGATGGGCTAAAACCCCAATTTTTAGTAAAGCATTGAATTGTTGTTTGGTTTGATGTAATTGAGTAATTTCAGTTTGGTAGCATGATTTGATTTTTTTGTCTGATTTTATTGGCTATTGAATTCTGTATTTTAGTTCTAGAGTGATCACATAGTATTAAAGTCTTTATTCATAATTGTTATGATAGATTAATGGCGTTCGCCTTGACCGTTTCCTTCGAAACAAGCATGAACACTTAGATTTGGTTTGAACTAAGTCTTAGTGTAGAGAATTGCATTCTAGAGTAGTCGCGAAATGCCTATTCCTTGATATTCTTTTCAACAAAGCTTCCATTGCTTTGAACTATAGGCATTCGTCGTAATTAATCAACTTGGTTAGGTTTAGTTTGTTCGGTTTGAGGTGTTAGATACTTTTTTAATAGGAGTAGGGTCAAATATTCTAGGTTATGTGCTCTTATGAAATTACAATGATATTCATCAACCAAAATAACATGAATTTTCTTTGCAAAGAATCCTATTTAAATAGGTTTATAAATCATTTTCTCGTTGTTTTTCTTAGTTAGTTTCCAACCAACTCAAAATCCCTTTGTTTTCTAAATAGATTTGTTCCAAATAAGTTTAAATGTTGTCGATGCCTCCTATGGTAGTGGACCTTACTTGCGCTATATTCTAAACCAATATAATTTAGTGAAGTGTACATATTAAAAGAGGTCGAGACCTTTAGTCTCGCCTTGTTTGCACAAACTGGATGTTTTTTTGTTTGTTTTTTTATCTAAATTCGACTATCTCACGACCACAAACTATCCACACGTTCATCACATCGGATCTGAGAGAACTGGCCATTTAAACTCAAACAATGTTTTACACTCGCATCATTGACTCGGTCATCAACTCTTCATCTTCAACTACAACTTTATTCTTCAAAACCATCAATATCTTCTAAAACCTTCTTAATCACTTGATATTGCACAGTTCATGTAGAATCATCAATGTATTCAAATGTGCACTAATATACCTCATATATTACCAAAACAACGTCTAATCCTTGTGTAATACACGCGTGGCGAACTTGTACATCAAACTTCCCCACGCTTGAACTTTACTAGTCTCGAGTGGAATCAGGCCACCACTTCATAGGAAATGAAAATCATGTAGACCACAAAGTGCAAGGTAATCAACAAGAATAAAAACACAATATGCTCAAATAAACTTAAACTCCACTAAATCATCAACTCAAAAATATCATCACATCTCAATCATAATCAACCACAAATTCCTAAGAAAAATTTGCATAGCTCAACCACAACAATATGCATGAAACACCATGTGAACACAAATCTAACCTAGACTACTCCATACCATCATCAAATATGCACCAAAACGCCATAATAATGTCAAAATCTCCACGCCCCACACTTCAAGACAACCAAGTCCTAAATATGTAGTAAAGATTCATAACCACAACAATATGAACGGAGCACAACTAACCTCCTTCCACAAGCTGAAGATGAGAGGGAGCTCATAGATACTAAACTTATCACTCCAAGTAAAAACATACCCGAAAACACTCATATATTTCGTACACTTATGTTTCTGCGCCAGGTAAAATCGAATATCCTAAGACACTCAATCATGTTTCAATCTAATTCTTGCTTAGGTGCCCTTTCGGGTTTTCACCTAACACTCTCATAAAATGTGCTCATGAAACTCACTATCACTCTGAATCTTGTTTTTTCAAGCCTATTACGTGCAAGATTACTTGCCTATTACTTGAGCCGCCTTTTTGGGTTTTCAACTAATCCAAATATTTAATTTTTGGCTATATTAATCTTTATGATCTTTCAATTCTTTCAAAAGTGATAGGTACAATACTGAAATCCTCTCCCACATTTCAAGTATACATTGTCCTCAATATATAACATAATAGAAAAGGGAAAAGAGAAAGTTGCCCAAGTGGTATGGTGAATCTCTTGATGGAAGGGAACTAAAAAATGCTCCTCTTCATCTTCAATGGACTCTTGTGGTTTCAATGGATGGTGAAGGTGGATGTGCAATCACAATGGAATTTCGGAGATGAAATGGACCCTACTCAATGTAATGTAAGTGAGTACAAGGGTGACAATGGTGACAATAGAACTCTGGCCGAGTTGTGGAATCATGTAACACGTTGTCCTTGAGTAGTGGTGGAAAACAATGGAACACGCCGGTCTTCAAGATGGTCTTTGGTTGTGAAACCTCACAATCTCTATAAGCTGACATCTCTACACTCTAATTTTTCTTTGATGGGGATTTCCTTTCAGTTTTCTCTCCAGAAGCTCTTTCTTTTCTTCTTTCACTCCTCGATTATTTTGGCTCACATAAACTCTCGTATTTTTGCTCTATCTCTTTTCACTGTTTTCTTTACTCTCAAACTCTTACTAAGACGCTCATTTGTTTTCCTCATAAGACCTCACATAGTCACTCGATTATTTTAAAAAAGTTGAAGAGATTAGGAATTATACCTTGGAGTGCGGGCACCGGAATCATAATAGATAGCTTGACCAAAAGACTCTATGAAACTATGCCTCCAAAATTAAAACAAACTAATATAACTAAGAAATAAGGAAATAGGAAATTACCTGGATCGGATTGCCTCACGAGAAGTGCCTTGTTTAATGGCATGGCTTGACGTCATTATGCTCACTCATCCCGGGTCAATAGGGATCTTGACTTTCCATGCCAACCTCACTATCACAGCCCCAAGCTTATACGCATTATCGATATTGAATAGGATTGAATGGTTTGGTTTTGAGGGTAGCATAACAATGATTTCTTGTGTCTCAAACAACATATAGTCATTGCTCGGCTTTGCGGGACTTGAATCAACAATAGGCTCTGCATTATACAACCAGCGGAGGGCACCATAGGTGGAGGGGTGGTATCCGGTATAAGAGTGCTTCAAAATACACATGGGGGCGGCCAGGGTTGAGGGTGCTTAGGAGTTTCCGGCGGGCGCCAATTAGAGTGCACAAGGAAAGACCACCTCAGCAGCGGGCGTGGCTGAACTTCAGGCGGGTGCCGATGTAAATTATTCCAAGATGTGTGGATCGGTAACGGGAGAAAAAGGAAGCCAGGTGGGAAATGGTAGGTGATCTCAAATTCGGATGGGCGGGCGCCGATCAGCAAGGGGCGGGCGCTGCCGAGAAGAGGTGAAACTTTGCTCTTCATGGCTGTGTTTCGGCGGGTGCAGGTGATCAAGGGTGGGAACCGCTGAGAAGAGGTGGAAAATTTTGCTCCGTGGCTTCACGTAGGCAGGAACATGAGTTCAAGGGGTAGGCTCTACCGTGAGATTCATCTTCAAATTCTTTCAATAAATGCTCCATTTGATCTTGATCAGACCACACATCCGAGGAACCAACATTATAAAAATTGGGAATTATGCACTGCGCTATCTGTGTTATCTCTTCATTCATCGGATTGGGAGGACTAAGGATTGGTGCTTGCGGTTAAGGCTCAATTGCATCCACAAACGCCTTATTTTTCTTGTAACCTAGAAACTTCCTCTCGATCACATTCCATGGAAATTCTCCTTCTTCTTTATTCTAGATACTTGTTTAGATCCATGGAAGGTAAAATCAAGGACTCAAGAGTACGTCTAGAAATCGCAAAGTCCTAGGAGTAATTGTAAGTGAATCCCTGAAAATAAAGACACCCATTCAAACTATTAACACCAAGGGTGTGAGTCATCAGATAGACTCACACCAAGATCAACAAAAAATTATAATTACCAAGTAAATAACTCCTCCCCGACAATGGCGCCAATTTGATAACGTGTGATTTAATGGTCGTTTGATAGAAAAACAAACACGATTATGCAAAACTAGAGTTCTCTAAAATCTAAAACCGAATCAACTAAAATAACCCAAGGGTAGACTAGCGGGAGTACGGGTCGAATTCTTGGAAGGTATAGATACTTAATAAGTATAATTATTGTCAATTCCAAAGGTAACCAGATCACAAGAATGCTTGTCTTTTCAGGACACTCGCTCAAGTGACAAGAAAAAAAAAGGGGTTTTGAACGGAGAAGCGGGAGAACAAATAAAGGGAAAAGGGAAGAACAAAAATATGCATGACTCAGTAGACTAAACACTTAACCAGATCAATCCATTTCCAGAAGGCAATTTGATCCTAGAAAGTCATCCAATACCAAATATTGCAATTGAATTCCTAGCCCAAATAGTAATTATCTACGTATAAATCATAGCTCAAACAGGTACTAGAATAACATCTTTTCTTCAAAGGAATAGAATGCATCAAACATGCACAATCTATCCTAGCAATGGATACAATCGACAGAAACACTAGTTGGCCAAACTAGAAAATATATCAATCAATCCTAAACATTTGAGCACAAGAGAACTAATAACATCATGTAAATAAATCGATAGAGGATAGAAAATCGCACAACATAGTCAAATTGGAAACTTCATAATCTGGCTAAGTGATGAACTTCGAGGTTGGGACATCGCCCAATTAAGCTGATCTGGATCTGGTGTACAAGTTCTACAACAACTTCGAGGTTGGTACTCTAGCAGATCCTTCTATACCCTCCGATATGGTGAAACTGGTTTGGAACAGGAAGAACCACTACATCACTATAGAGATGTTCATTGAGGCCGTAGGGACGGAGACTGGAACAAGCTTCTACCAAGTTCCAAAGAAGAATTGGCCAAAGGAAGCTCGAGAGATCAAGAACAACCTATTTTGTAAAATTATGCCAAGAGAGCTAAAGACGAACACGCTTGATCTCAAGAAGAAGCTGATTCGCCATTTCATCATCCGCAATATCTTTCCCCGATAAGAGAAGCGAGAAACGGTGAACATTGACGATAGAGTCTTAATGGATCTGGTGCTAAAGGGTAAGTTGATTGACACGCCTCAATTAAGTTTACACATATATACACGTGTAAGGCATCAACAAGCAACTCCTTGCCATACTCCCACAACATAAAGAAGATCATGGAAAATCTCAAGATCTACACTCCAGAGACAAAGAAGATCTTCGACATCGAGCTTACAACCAGATATGTTGTAGAACTTGACAAGTACTCCACCAGAAAAAAAGTGCTTGACCTTGCTTCACTTGCCGATTCAAAAAAGCTACTCAAGGTTGATAAAAAGCCCGAAGACCAGACTCAAGCTCTCTAAAAACTTGAATGAGCTATCAAATTATTCGCTAAGATCGTGACTGAGAAGTTCAACACAGTCATTGATCTGCTTAAATAAATAAAAGCACGACCTTGTTGATCTCCCTCTATTCTATAAATTTTCTCTATAGATTACGTAGAATTACTAGGATTATCTGAATATCTGCTTATTTTTGTGAGCTACGAGTGAAATTAATATTAAGTATGCATTCAGTTTTCATATTCTACTTGCATATTTCTTACTTGCTTGCATGCTTAGCTTTCCCTATTGACCTTTCATACACTTTCATTTCTCTAGAGAGTAGTGTTATAGTTGCAAGTATCTATAGTTCCCTTTGTTTGTACTTAGTTAGATTTTTTCGATGATGTCAAACGGGGGAATAGAAGTCAATATCTGTTTGCTAAGGTTAAGGGGGAATTAGACCTATATTGATCTAAGGGGAACAAAGTTTAATCTGTTTATAGGTTAAGATGAATTGAAGCTTATTTGTTTTATAAGTTCAATCTATTATAAGCTTGACTATTGTTCAGTTCTATATGATGATATGGTATGTTATATAGGTTTATTATCATTAAAAAGGGGGCACTTATTAGTTAAGGGTGCTATCCCTTCACACCTTTCTCTTTTTTTGATGAAGACAAACTAGCTATCTAACTATATTCTTGAGTTTCATGTATTACAAACTTATAGAAATAAAGATAGTGGTTCAGCTAGAAGCGCTGGAGTGTCGCTTCAAGATATAGAGCAACACGAGGGTCTCGCTGAGATATAACCAAAATAAGGAACAAAATGACAACATGTGGTAAAGACTTGATGAATGAAGAATTAAGGGCGAGTTAATGCAAGAGATCATAAGGAAGAGTTGCATAAGAGTGACTAGGAGGGAATATAGACTTTGTTTTCTTAGCCATAGGACAAATAGTGAAATTATATTCCTTAGAATCTTAAAGTCATTCCTTATAGCATTGATATGAGAATGTTTTACATGAAGGGGATGGCCTAACCTAAGATGCCATAGAGCATTGGAATTATGAAAAATATCTTTGACTGAAGGTAAAATTATAGGGATAGAGGATTGAATAATGTTAGAGCTACATTGTTCAAGAATGATAGGTTGGCCACGACTACTTGGTCTAGATAGTATAGGCCTCCAGAGAATATACATGAGCTATCACCTTCTTCCTTGGAAGGTCCTATACAAGACAATAGTTATAAGTCAAAGATACATGAAGATGATGTACCGTGACAAGCTTAGAAAGAGATAACATATGTATTGAAACCTTGGAACACAAAGAAAATTGTGAAGAGTGATATGAGGCGGATTTAGATTACGAGTGTGAGAAATGGATTTAGTGTTTCCATCAGGTAAGAGAATAGCAATATTTGCAGGAGTAGAAGTAACCAAAGACAAGGTGTAGAGATCAAAGGTTATATAATCTGTTGCTCCAATGTCCATTATCCACATTTTTGATCATTGAACAACATTTAAACAACTAAAAACAGTGCATGTCATTTGATATGAAGGAATTGTACCACTATTAAGATAGTTCATGAAGCCTTCAAATAGTTTTTGGTGTTCACTAGAGAGATGAATGAATGGTCCACCTTATCTTGACACATCATGACCTTTGGAAGCTTCATTTGCCTTAGACTTATCTTTATAAGGTTTGGATTAAGGTTGTTCTTTACTCTTGTAATGCCAGGCATGGTAGCCAATAATCTCCTTACATTTCTCAACTCTGTGATTGCCAGCAGAGTAAGAACAAACTTGCTTTGTTGCGTCATCCTTGACCTTGTGCTCTCCTTTGTTTGAAGCATGAAAATTTGTCTTAGGATTATCAGATGTTGAGTCCTTAGAAATCCTGTTGCTCAACTCCTCTTGAAGAACCATGTAGTGACTAGCACTAGGAGTTAGAGCATGTGTTGTGAGAAGAATCTAACACCTATCATTGCCATATTTGTCATTGAGTCCCATAAGAAACCTGAGAAGCTTATCCTCATTATCCCTATCATTGTTGTGCTTACATGGATTGAAAGTGCACAAATTACAGACACAAATAGGAGTTGTAAAAACAACTGGTAATTTTTGCAATAAACCTTTGAGTTTAGTTAGATATTCAGTTAGAGTAAGTAAAACTTGAATACACTCCTGTATCTTAACCTTAAGTTGATTGATAAGTGGTTGATTCCTCTGGCCAGCTTTTCTCAAGGTCATGCCACATCTCTCTTGCAGTTTCATGCTTATCGATCGTGTTATCGACGTCCTTTGAAATAGTTTTTAGAATTCATGAACAAATCATGTCATTGCATTTTCCATTTACAAGTTTCTGAGCTTTTTTGACAATGGATCCATCGATGATCAATATTTTGTTTTTCAAAAAAGTAAATTTGAGTAGAGATTTGTGCCAACTTCTATAATAGTCTCCAACAAGCATAATCGTTGAGATAGTGAGGCCATAGTTTTCATAGGGATGTATGAACATCGAACCATGGATATCTTGCACTATAATATTTTGACATTGATGGGAAGGATTAAGAGAGTTGTTAGCCATTGACATACAAGAATAGATCAGAAGGAAGAAGATCAAAACAGATGTCGATGATCTAATCACCAGAATAAGCTAGATGTTGATCTGAAGAAAAGAAGATCAGACAACCACACTCGCAGATGAAAAATAGAGATTGAAGAAGAGACATATTGATCACCAGTTGATCGAGAAATTATAGGATCTACGCATTTATCATGTCACAACTATGATACCATATTGACATTATCTCCATGGATGGAGATCAGAGAAGATAAATAAGAATCAGACGAGAAGAATAAGAGCGGAAGAAAAACCAGACAATTGATCAATTGATTAAAGTGAAAGATAGTGATGGATTACAATAATCAACTAACTAATTATAGCAAGCTTAAGCAAGTCTTGTTCCTTAGAATTCGGAATTAAATAAAACACAAAAGAACGTTGTTCTTTAGAGTAGGAACCTTTGATAACAATAATTTATCTTGGAGAAAAACACTACCTTTATCTAAAAAAGATTTCAAAGACTGTTTATATCAGTAACTTGAATACAACGTTTATGAGAACACACATCGTAATTCTAGACACACTAGAACTTCCTAAACTTGTACAACCACACAATCACATAACAACTTACACTCGTTCTCTTCTCAGAACGACGAATGATTTCTTCTTCATCTTCTTCTCTATTATTTTTCTTGAAATCAATTACAAGAATGGAGGATTGAAAGCAGTATTTAAGCGTCCAAGACAAAGCTTGTAATGTTAAAATTTAACTTTCACTTATTTTGCCATTTGTTAGATTTGTTACCATAAAAACACCCCTTCAAATTGCTTAATCAATTACAAGATAATGGTCGGGATTACAGGGTTTACGTTTTGATTATTAAGCCTATGACCGATTTAAACCAACTCAATCAAATATCCTCCAAATTTAAATGAGTTTAAACTGAATGAGCGATGGCAAGTAGCAGTTCCCTTGAATGTTTGATCTTGTCTTCAACTTTGAGGGAAGTTGATCTCCGAGAATAACTCTATGGATCATAAGATATGTGTAAGAGTTAAGAAAAGATATTCTTTACTCCTTTCAACATTTGAAGCCCTTAATTTTTTAATTTGGGTTTAACAAAACACGTTCTCTAGTTCTTGACTGGAGAAAAATATGCCTTGTTCTCGTGTTCTTAAATGTTGCAATTTGATTGGTGACTTTGATTTGTTCTTATAATTGCACAATGTACTTGAAAAAACATGAAAAAAAGTTGTTTGTCATAACCTAAACCAAGGAAAGTAGTATAGATCACTAAGAGAAAATGTTCTCTATGTTTGCGATACTACTAATTCCCCTTTTTGATGAAGATAAAGATAAGAACCTAGCATATAAAGAATAGATAATAAAAAAGGGAAATCATGTAGGAGAATATAGAGTAATCATTAGTTAATTGCATATTTTCCTAAACACAAGAATAATTTGTTTCTACGTTTAAACTTTGAAAACTCAAGGAACTCCCCCATAAATAAAACAGCATCTTATCATAATCTATCCAGATTTCACTACTCCCTTTTGACATCATTGGAAAAGACCCTATATAATACGTATCACAAGACTTTAGCAACAAAGTACTATATATATTATTCATTAATCATAAAGATAGAGTCAATAATGAAATTTTAGTTATAAGTGGGAGATAATAGTGGAAAGCCTAGGGATTTTAGTTTTGTAGTTTTAACGAAACATGGATCTGATGAAGATCACGCTTCCTCTTCCTCTGTTCCTTCCACCTTGGCTTGATCCGTCTTAGGATCTTCCACAATAGTCTCCACATTTTCTTTCTCAATCTTCTCAACAGAGTCCTTGTATTGGACTCATCGTCCTTAGCAGCCCAGATCCACTCCCTGGCGTGGTGTGGAAGCGCAGTCATTATGCACTTGTCAAATGTACTCCTATGAATACCCAATACAAAATTATCTGCTAAACACATGGTTGATCCAACAAAGAAGTGTGATAGAAGAAAAATGTAATAGCTTTAGTAAAGAACATGACATGGGTTTTATGGTTTCATAAGAATGCTTAAAAAAGTGACTATTTTGATTTGTAATTGTGAAGAGTATTGTTTTCACTTAACCAATTCATTATACAACATAATAGTTTTTGATCTTTGTATTTCTTGTCACGTATCAGTATTAATTCCTATATTGTCCTTAACTAAAGGAATAATTAGAATATGATGCAACCAGAACTGACAAATCCAATTATGTATGCAACTCCTACTTTAACATGCACGCAACCAGACTGAACCACATTAAAGTTGTATTCTTTATAATAATATGAAATTTAGAACTACTTCTAGGTTGACAATATAACAACGCATAAAAATTAATAAACTTTATTATCATGAGAAAACACAATCAACATGCACATAATTAATAACTGGACAGAGA